>NC_031967.2:54591528-54864028 GCF_001858045.2 Oreochromis niloticus
TATGACTGTTGCATACTAAAATGGCCTATTTTATTATCTTTACCCATATGATTGGAGCAGAATTAAAATTTTCCATATCTACATCACACAAAATCTAAACATGATATCTTTAACTGTGGATGCTAGACTGCTAATTGATTGCCCCTCTACCTTCGAGGGGCGAATAAAAGACAAAAATATACCATGTACACAAGTGTTCAGCATTTTCCGTGAGACTCACCTGCTTACAGCCTGACGCTGCTTTTAACATGTTTGGTGCTGAGGTAACGAATGCAATTATCTTTATAGGCTAGCGTGAGGGTGCGGTGCTTAGCACTGTTGCCTCACAGGAAGTATGACCTGACTTTAAATCTACCATCTGGCCTTTCTGTGTGGAGTTTGCATTTTCTCCCTGAGCTTCATATTTTAGTGAGTAAAATTGACTGTGATAGGATAAGTGGAAGAACTGGGATTCTAAAGAGGACCAGGTATTCACCGCATTTTATACTGACCGCAGTGGAGATGTTACGGAGGTTAAACTGTTGCCATTTATAAAGCAGCTACTGTGCTACCAGTTTCACCAGCAGATGGCAGCAAAATGTAAATGTGGCTCATGTCCAACTCTGGCTTTAAGGAGAGCTTTAGGAGGGACTCTGTGCTGGTTCTGGAGATGGGAGTCAGAAAATTCCCCTTTCTCAATCATACATATTCATCAGTGTTAATAGACTTCTCTGCATTGAACCACACATTTGATTAATCTCTGTCTCTTTTCCACAACATGTCTTTATCCTGTTTTCACGTCATGTCATTAATTATTTACCAAAGTTCAAAATAACTTGGGTTGGGCTTTTTCTTTCTCTCCAGAGTTTTTCCATCATACAAATCATGAAAATCAAGAAAAAAAAGACTCAAAATGTTTTCTTTGGTTGGTTTACTTGGAATATTTTTGTACATAAAGATGAGATCTTTTCAGTCTCAAACACATACCTCATGCACTGAGGCTTTCTGCACAGTTTTCGAGAGTGCCCATGCTGTTCTCAGTCTGTGATTGTGGTTTAAGGTTTATTCTTTATTTTTTGCTCTGAAGAGACAAGTGTATTGGTTAGCCACAACCAAAACAGAACAACTCATTTTTTTTTTTTTATCTGAACCTTTGGTGAAAACCACACAGAACCACATGAGAAAAACTAGTGAAAAAATATTTTACTGAACATGATCTCTACACCTCTACTGTGGGAAGAAGAGAAGGATCTGGCAAACATGAAAACAACACAAATAACACTGATTAACTGCATGTTTGTATTAGTCTTAAATAAATGTGTGTGTGTGTGTGTGTGTGTGTGTGTGTGTGTGTGTGTGTGTGTGTGCCTTTAAGTAATATGTAGGTTTTGGTTGGGTTCATTGTAATTAGACAGGTATAGAATAAAATATACTTTCGAACATTATGATGTCCTCTGGTCTGAGGTGTTGGCAGGGTCGGTTAGAGACCAGCAGCTGGATTGCGGCAGTTGGACTTGTGGACTACTGCAGCCCAGAGTAGATGACGTTTGGCACTAGTTTAAAGCCTGAACACAAACACACACAGTTCAAAGAACAGGAAACACAATTACAATCTTTGTAGTTTAATCAAAACCTCAAATCCATCCATGCATCCATCCATTTTCTGCCACTTATCTGGGTTCAGGTCCTCGAGGAAGATCAGTCTAAGTAGAAAAACCTAGACACAGTATCCCCACACCTAGAGTGTGGGGATACTGTATCCCCACACCTAGAGTGTGGGGATACTGTGGGGATACTGTGGGTACATTGCGGGCCCACAGTGGACCTCATTGTTGCCCCCCCTCTTTGCTTAGTGTAGATAGCCTACAGTAGTGTGACACCCACATTGGCCCACACAGTCCTAGCCTGGACCCCAAAGGGGCATATTTGCTGGATACATCCCAGCTTTGGAGAAACCTGAGCTTAACATGATTCCCATGTTCCAAAAAAATCTGCAGTCCATAACAAAAGTTCAGGGTTAGCATGGCCGAAATAGCAAATGAAAACATTTTCACATATAATGATCTAACTTACATCAAATGAAAACAAAAGGAAACACAGGCGTCTTATCTGCCCCCCTGGCATAAACAGGAGAGAAACAAAAAAAAAAAAAGCTTCCCATCAGGCCACTTTCCATTTTCATAGTTTAAAAATTGCAATTCAAGGGTAGCACCTGTGCTCCAATAAGTGGTAGAAACTGCACTTCTTAACAGATTGGAGATGTAATGCATTCAAAATCAGAAACTGTGAAAACTGTACAGCTGCCCTCTTTTGCATAAACAGCTTATTTTATACAAATGATTTATGGCATTGTTTCTGTTTTGCTTTAAAAATAAATTGACATCCAGACTTTGGTGAGCCATGAGATTTGTTACAAAGTTATATGTTTTTTATTTGGTTGGTTTTCCTAAATTCAGCACAAATTCAAACATTAACATGTGGAACTGACTCCAGTCAGAATAACTCATTTTAAAGATTTTTTGTTAAAATAAATAGGTCATGTCAAATTGTTTGAAGTCGACCTAATCTGATTTCAGCACAACATTTTTATCTTTAAATTACCCTGGTCCATTATGACCCTCAGTCCATCCTGGTGCCTACGTTGACTTCTTTATTTGAAGCTTTAAACACACTTAATGTGAACATCTAACAGTGTAAAAGGACATATATGCCAGGGAATAAGAAAAGTAGAATAGGTCCATTTTTACACTGGCTGTACCTCTCGTACCTCTTTGTCTGTTGGCTATTTGTCCATCACTGACATCTTCATATATTCTCACTGTTGAGTAGACTGCATCTGGATCACTTCCTGTTCAATGAAGAACGTTTAGATTACTGCAGGTACAAAAGCTGCAAATTTAGCAAGAACAGTGTTATATTAAAAGGAAATAACAGGAGTTTCAATAAAGGCAATAAGAGAAATATAAAAATGATTATACATAAAATGACATAAAACATCCAAGTCCAGGCACACACGCTAGGTTTGAAAAAAGAAATGATTTGGTGAAATACATTAAAAACACACCAACACATATTGGCTTACTCTTCAATCCCAGTGCAGAGACACAAAGATACAACAGAGCAGCTTCACTCACCATGGGTGTGCAACACTATGTGCATGCTGTTATGGTCTGTTAAAAGCACTTTTGTAACAGAAGATTGTGTCAACAGTGGAAATTTAAATCCACTTTATAATTGACATAATAATAATATACAACACTGTTAGTAAAGTAATTGAAATAAATACACAAGAAGCCAGTCCAGACATATAAAACCTCCACTGTGTCCTGGATCTGCCTCCAGTCCCAAACCTCTCGCCTACTGTGGGAGGTGCCCAGGAGACATCCTGGTCAGATTATGAGTCACCTTAAATGAATCCTTTCCAACATGGAGGATTACCGTCTCTACTCTGAGCCCTTTCTGAAAACCAGATCAAGCAGTAAATCATCAACTCTTTCTTTACTACAACAGGCAGAGCAGCATCTCAGTTACTGTAGCAATATGACAGCAGTGACTTCCAGTCATGTTGCAGTTTATGACACTGGTGATATGATCTATTTTATTGCAAACATATTTAAAGTGTCAGCTTTCACATTCTCAAATAACTGCAGTTACCACAGTCTGTAGGCCACCAAAGCCAAGTTCTAGGTTTGAGAGCAGAAAGGTGACTCTGACAAGTTTGTCTCTGATTAGCAGGGATTCAGGAAAAATCTCTAAAAGCTTTTCTCTCAAGAATGTCTCATTTTTTTCTTTAGGAAGTTTTGATCAGGACAGCCTCTGCTGTACCATGTGACAATGCGAGGTTATAGTCGAGCTATAACTGCTCTGTCAATATCTTTGTGTCTCTACACCCTTAAAAACGCTGATCCATGCAGGTATATTTTAAATGTTTTTAGCTCTTTACTTTAGTTTATATCACTTTTCATAAACTACATTAAATGCCTGGACTTGGATCTTCACCTGTGTCAGGCCCATCAGGGCTCAAGTAGTTCAAGCAGCCCTATTTGTGACTGTGGCTCAGGTGGTAGTGGTTCATCTATGAGTCAGGAAGTGTGTGGATCAATCCATGGCTCCCCCACTCCATGTGCTGCAGTATTCTGGGGCAAGATACTGAATCCTGAGTTTCCCCCAATGCAACTGTTAGAGTGTTATACACTTAGGCATAAATAGGCCAAGTGGGGCTTTCTCAGTGCTTCAGGACTGTTTCGAGTGCACAGACTGGAACATGTTTAAAGAGGCAGCCACCCAAAATGGCTTCTTGGACCTGGACGAGTTCACTGAATCTGTGACCTGTTACATCAGTAAGTGCACAGAAGATTGTCTCCAGAAACATCATCACGAGAGCCAATGAGAAGCCCTGGTTCAGTGCAACTGTACGTGCATGTCTGAGAGAGCGAGATGCTGCCTTGCGATCTGGAGATAAAACAGCTCTCAGAACAGCCAGAGCCAACCTCTCTCGCACCATCCGACAAGCAAAGCATGCACATGCACAAAAGATCCAAAGCCACTTCCACACCACAAAGGACTCTCACAGTTTATGGCAGGGCATTCAGGCCGTCACACAGTACAAGCCTGTACGAAGCAGCTGTGATGGAGATGTCAGACTCCCTGAGGAGCTGAACAAATTCTACGCATGGTTTGATGCCCTGAACAATACACAAGTAAAGAAAGCCATGCCCCCCACCACCGACCAGACCGTCTCTCTGCCTGCAGCCGATGTGAGGAGATTTCTCACCAAGGTCAACCCACAAAAAGCTGCTGGACCAGACAAGATCCCAGGTCGTGTGCTGAGAGACTGCACTGATCAGCTGGGTGATGTCTTCACAGACATTTTCAACTCATCACTGAGCCAGATGATCATCCCAGCGTGCTTCAAGTCCACCACCATCATCCCAGTGCCAAAGAAATCCTCTGTATCCTGCCTGAATGACGACCATCCCATCGCCCTGACCTCCATCATCATGAAGTGCTTTGAGAGACTTGTCATGGCACACATGAAGAGCAACCTCTCCTGCTCACTGGATCCGCTGCAGTTTGCATACCAGCCGAACAGGTCGACCGAGGATGCTATTTCCACTGAACTTCACCTCTCCCTCTCCCACCAGGACAAGAAAGACACCTGTGTCAGAATGCTGTTCATAGACTTTAGCTCAGCATTCAACACCGTTATCCCCCAAAAACGACAAGTCAGCGTACAGAGATGAGGTTCAGCAGCTGGCGTTCTGGTGCAGTGAGAACAACCTGTTACTGAATGTGGACAAAACCAAGGAGATGATTGTTGATTTCAGGAAGACTCGCTCCACCCACACACCACTCAGCATCCACGGTTCCACGGTAGAGACTGTTAACAGCACCAAGTTCCTGGGAGTTCATATCTCAGACGACCTCATCTGGACCACTAACACCACCTCCATCACCAAAAAGGCCCAGCAGCGCCTCCACAGCTTGAGACGGCTAAAGCGGGCCAACCTCCCCCCTCCCACCCTCACCATATTCCACAGAGGCACCATAGAGAGCGTTCTGACCAGCTGCATCCCCGTGTGGTTTGGAAACTGCAAAGTCGGCAACCTCAGCCATCTACATCGGGTCGTCAAAGCAGCTGCCAATATCATCGGAACATCTCTCCCTCTGCTACAGGACATCTTTCACAAACGCTGCATCAGTAAGGCCCCCTGCATCGTGCGTGACCCCTCACACCCCTCACATGGACTCTTTCCCTCCTCCCATCCGGCAGACACTATCGCAGCATTGGGGCCCGATCCTCCAGACTGAGGATAGCTTTTCCCCCAAGCCATCATACTCTTGAACTCACTACCAGCTCCCCCACTCCCCCCCACCACAGACACCCACACAAACCACTAACGAACTCTATTGGACTCCACATACCAGTGCCTTTGTAAATACAGATGCTGCTCTGTGGACAATCCTACTCTCAGGAAACCTGCTCATGTTGGTCACTTTATTTCACACTGTAAACTGTAAAGCTGCTATGTTGGTCATTCTAAACCATTTCAAAGTCACTTTAAATTTCAATTGTAAATTGTAAATTTAGACTGCTACTAACCCCTCTACCTCAAAGTGTATCCTTACTCCCCTTACCTCAGTCTCAAGTGTATATATATTTATTCTTCTTATTCTTATTCTTCCTACATTTATTATTGTTCTTTTGCACTGTGTGGAACTGGAGCCTCGTCGTCTCATCTCTCTATGTCCTGAACTGTACATAGCAGAGATGACATTAAAGTTGACTTTGACTAAAAGTGCTTATAATATGTGTGTTTGAGTGAGATATGCAGTAATAACACTTGTTGACTAATAAACACTTTGAGTGCTCGACTGAGTAGGAAGTTACTAAATAAGTTTATTTAACATCTTCATGCCATCTTTACATTTTTTCTTAATAAGAGTGTTTTAATACACTATGTCTATGACACACACTTTTATTATTTGTAAATTTGGATCATGAAGAGAATAATCAATGATATTTATAAACACCATCAACTGTGAACAGCTTTATTTCCCGCAACGCCTCCGCTGTGAAACACAGAGAACAGGCGGCTGTTTCTGTGAAAAGGAATGTAAATAACCACAAAGCTGCACAAAGTTAATCTGTTTATGCAAACTGACACTTGTAGGAAAACACCTTCTCACTACATGAACCCTGCTATTAGCTAATCCAGAACACTGAGCAGGGCAAATTCTGATCAGCATCAGGCTAAAGTTAACTGGAAACAACAAGAGGGAGTAGATGCTGTGGTCTTACACAGAACTTTAAAGTAGTCAAAATGATTGAAGGTCAGTTTGAGCTACAGGTGATGACAGTTAATGATCTTTTGTCTGTTCAGTCTTTTTAACCACTTGTTCACCAACATCTGGGCCTCTTCTAGGCTGCTTTAGTTTCCACTTTGTGCACTGCTGGAATGTTCTAATGCCCAGATGTGGTTTAAAAGTCACAACACACCTGACTTTATAAAAGCTTTAACACATGAAACCCTTGGTGAATAAGGGCTTGCCTGCCTTTGCAAGATAAGACTGGATATGGCAAGCTCTGCATGTTATCTGCATCTTATCTTAAAGAGCTCTTAGTATCGTATCCCCCCCAACAGTCTGAATCTCACCTTCACGTTTCCTGCAAACATGTTGTGTCACCAGCAGAACCACCAGAGAAACCAGTAGAACCACAACACAGACTGTTCCAACAAACAATAACACATTGGTAAGAGGAGGAGAGGTGGATGTAGGTGGAGGTGTGGTGGTGTGTTTCTCTAAAATAAAGCAAACACAGTCATTAAGTTGTCGTCACATTGTGAATGTTGAAACCTGCAGAAACACAGACAGGTGAGTGTGTCACCTGTGACAGTGATCCAGCTGGATGGAGACTCTCCATGACCGCTGATGTCACACTTGTAGAGGCCTTCATCAGACCTGGAAACATGCTGGATGGTCATGTGACCTGTAGACACTTTCCCAATGAAGACGCCATCTTTATAGAAAGCAGCTGGGAGGTTGGAGGGAGTGGTGTTTGTTTTACAGAGCAGAGTGACGTCATCTCCCTCCATCACAGGGAGGACAGGACTCTGCAGGATCACTGATCCACCTCAACACAGAGACAAACTACAGCATTTCATCCATTTACACACAGCTTCATCAACACTAACTCCACACACTCAGCTTACCAGTGACTGTCAGGTTAACCATGTTACTGATGGGACCCTCTCTGGACTCACACCAGTAAACTCCACTGTCCAATGGGTCGATGTAGCTGATGTTGCAGGAAGAACCAGCTGATTTTCCCCACCCATCTCCACACTGAGTCCTCTGTTGTGTCTTTGCTTTTCTCCACAGAGTCCATCCAGCAGAGCTGTCGTCCTCCTCACAGCTCAGAGACACAAAGTCATATTTAAAAAACTGAGAGCTGCTGGGACTCACAGTCAGACGAGCTGTGAGGAAGAAGGTATGATGTGAATCAATTTTTAAAAGAGAATGACCAACCGAGTTTCATAATCTTTTACTGTTTCAATAACAGTAACACAGCCACCCAAAACAAAACATATATTGCATCACATGTCGTTAGTATTCACAAATCAGATGCTCACTTTACATTTAAAATCTGACACTGATATGCAGTATGCGGTCAGATCCTGGCTGGTCCAGGTTCAGTGCTCTCAGATGCACAGTTATAATTAATGTTATTAAAAACACCAAAAAAGTTGGTGTTGGATTTAATGCCTCAGTTTTTAGAGACAAGCTTTATTGAAAGTTTATATGTGCCAGACAGCATTAAAAATAAGATGCAGAAAAATATATTTATTATATTATTACAATATTATTATAATATAATATAATATAATATAATATAATATAATATAATATAATATAATATAATATAATATAATATAATATAATATAATATAATATCTATTTGAGACTCTTTCAGATGTTTTGGATTATCATGATGAGGTCACTGACCTTGGTTTGTTGTGCAGCACAGCAGTAAGTTCAGACCTAAAGAGAAATGATACTCAGTTAATCTGAGTTTTTATTTGGTTCACATTACAGCAAAGCTCCTTCTGGTACCACGTCTCCCCTTTAGGGGACTTTTAACTCCTGCTTCGGGCTTTTTCTAGCTGTTCATTAGTCTGTTTTTGTTTTACATTATCAGATAGGTTATAAAACTATATCCATAAACATCATGAATGTATCACAGAGACACAGACAGCTGCTAATCAGTGTCAGTAACAGACAAATAAAATAGGTTCAGTTTTCCACTTCTGGGATAGTTGAGGTGAACAGCAGACAGCAGGTACAGCCCCCTGTGTCAACATCTGCCTGTCAATCAAACAGGTCACAACTGCAATAATGTAAATTTTAAGCCTTCATTCCTCAAGATACACATTAAAAATACACACTTTGAAATATGTTCTTTCCTAATTTCTCTGTTTTATGTACAAACAACACTGGTTCATCTGTGATTCATAAATCAGTGTTAAATAGCTTAACGCTTAAAACTGTGGCTCTTTACACAGTACATTTGTCACCACCCTTGTATAACTCGTCTGATATGCTACAAAAACAGTTAATTACATTCTGAAGTGAAAGATTGAACTTACAGAGCAGCTGCTGAAGAGATGCTGGGTTCATCTTGACTGAGCTCAGACACAGCAGTTAAATCAACTTCCTTCTGCGTTCAAAGCTACATATACTGCTTTGTGGTTTTCTTGTTGCCATTATGACGGCTGATCTAATTTAAAATAGCACAGAGATGATCAAACTCCATGTGACCTTTTTATATTATGTTTGAAAGGGTTGTACTTTTGTTAAAAAGGTAAAAAACAACAACAACCAAATACCCTGTTTTTCAACTGTCAACTTGAGAAATCATGTTTTATAGCAGGTAACTGTTCTGTGTTTGGGGCTAGTATGAGACCCTCTCTCTCTCACCCTCCCCCACTAAGTGAGTGGGAGGAAGGAGCTGTTGTTAAGGAAAGAGGGCCAAACAAGCAGGAGGCCTAAAATAGTTAGTGCCCACCTTTGTCACTGTGTTAACTCCAAATATTTTTAATTCACTGTGCAATCTTCTTCAGCCAGCAAACCCAGTGAGTAAAATTCTTTGAACACATTGACCAACCATCACCCGAGCCTTTGGTGAATGCAGAAATACTCAGATTCCACCTTAAGGCATAGTAGACCCTAAATTTCATCACAGCAGCCCTAAAAAGAACTACAGTAATGCTAGTACTGATGATGTATTTACTATTATTTTGATATTGTTTTCTAATGTTATATTTGCCAACTGGAGAGCGTGAAAAGTGTCTGGTATTGTTGACATCTTAAAGTGACAGTGACCTCACACAGACGCTTTTCTGCTTGTTGATGATGAAGAGGTAATGACACAAATCAGTGATGCAGATTTAAAGCACACTTTAACTACGGCAAAAGTTCAAATTGTTCTGATGTTGTGACGTGTCTGCTTATTTATATTTGTTCTCTAAACAGCATCAAAAAAAAGTGTTGCAAAGCATGAGACATAACCCACAAGTGTAAACTAAGCTTTACAAATGTGTGCAATGATTTGTAAATTTTGAGGACACACATGCAGGTGCTTCAATCCACACACATATACGAGGCAATCTGACCACCACGTAAAACTATTTTACAAATGTGTAAAAATCGAATAATTACTGAACGTTTAAACACAGTTTACTAAGTTCAGCTTCCTGAATTTGAAAATTTTACCTTTTGAAAACCTTTCTGAGTGTACAAATATCTAAAAGTACACATGACATCACTCTTGCCCACAAAACCTTAAATATGTGTGTGCGAATCACCGCACAGATCACTTCTCACACCCACGTGGGGTTTGAGACAAATGTAACGCTGCCACCTTCCCACAGAGCCACAAATGTAAGATACGTTCAAGTCCCTGGGTAAAACTGACATCTTGGCTTCCACTTCATGTACATGTTTTTTCTTTCAAATAAAATGCACGTTTCCTTTTCTACATAAACGGAACATAGATTAACCAGTATCCAGTAAAGGTGCTGCTTCATTATTTTATTTTGTTAAGCATTTCTATTGCTGGGCTTCTGTGTTTTTTGTGACAGCAAGTCTAAAGGATGTTTCCCGTCTATACCCAGCAGCAGTCCCTATTTACTTTAAATATGTTTTAAAGCCACACATGTATCTGCTTCTGTTTGGCCTGATGACTCACCCTGGGTGTGTTTACAAGTCTCAGCATGACGGTTCTGTGATCAGAGACCCAGGTGGGGGAGGTGGGAGGCCTTGTGTGCTGCTGTTTACTTTCATCTCACTTGCAGTTACATTTAGGCACTAAAACTACACTGTTAGTGTTATGAACCAGGTAATAATCAATGTTGAGTGTGTGGATATGGCCAGAAGGAGTTGCTGTTTACCCTGCTTTGAGTTTTCTACTAGACAAAGCTCCATCTGTACTCTGTCTTCTTCCTGTCTCCCACCCAGTGTTGCAGTTGTTGTTGTTGTATTAACATTTGTTTTTCTACAAAATGCTGGAGAACATTAGGTTCCAGGTGAGAAATCAGCAGGTAAGAAGTCTCTGACTACAGGATCAATCAGTTCTCCATAGAATACTGGTACCATTCCTGGACGATCCCTCTCTTCGCGTGAACAGAGGGAGGGTCTGAACTTTGTGAGTGGTAACTAAGGTGTTTGTCTATTACCGATGAGCATCAGTAATAGATAAACCTTATTTTATATTTTAATGTATTTTGTGGCTTTAAACAGGCTTTAAATAAGCTAACCTTTATATACCTCGTTTCTATTAAACTGCATAAACAGCAGTACTAGAAGAAAGCAAAAACTGTGAATTCTGTTTTAGATATAGACAGACAAACAAACAAAAATGCTGTTCTAAGCATTTTAAAAGCTGGTGAAGTTATTGGTGGGAAATGTGTGATTGTCATGCAGTTTTCATGCCTGTGTTACTATGTTACTACTAATAAAAGACATCTGTTGTTGAAGCATATGTGGATATGAAAACCTGCTTAATGCCTGCACCAATACAGCCTCAATGTCCTGCCATCAGTGACAGGACCGTGATGGATGCCTGGTGGAATTCTGACTGACTGACAGCTGATAGGTGACTGTCGTGATACCCCCACCTGTGACGAGAATGATGCAACCATGATTATTAAATCCCATAAGTAGCATCATTTACATCATTTACTACATTTATAACTTTCAAATGTGTTCAGGGATTCTATAATAATGGCAGAATCATAATGTTGAGGCTGACTATAAAATATTGATGTACGCTTACAGCAAATAAAACACAGGTTGTGCACACATGACAGAAAGTGATGCTTGCATTTTATGATTTTATGATTATTGCTGACTTGTGTTTTTGAACATGAATGATTATTTTATTTTTTATTGCACAGCTCATGTTCTAATGTTCAAATGTAAATACATTATGTGTAAATACTTTTGGCCGTAGTGTATATGCTGAGCCCACCCACACTGTACACCTTTTGAGAAGAGAACTGTTTTCCCTCCCGAGCAGCCTGACAGTTTGCCAAATTTTTTAGAGGCAGACCAAAAATCTTTTTCCATTTTTAACATCGTCATCATGTTTTGTACAATACGTCCACCACCCCTCCTGTGGACAAGTCCTTGCTTTCCTTCCATCTATTGTTCCTCACACCCAACAGATCTGCCCTTCTTCTATCTTCATTCTCTCTGGTGTGATTTTACAGAACGTAAAAACATTTACAGTGACTGCTCTTATCAGCACAATCCTGCCTTTCCTGCTCTCCTGCTGCCTCCTAACATTCTTTTTTAATGACCTCCATGTTTTGCAGTTGCTTCCTGACACATTTCCTTCCTGACAAAGCCCTGCCCATGTATCTGGGTTTGAGATCGACAGTAAGAGTACACTAACTGGTGTACTTGTCACTCCAGCTGGGTTTCCCTGTCGTGTACACACTCAGTACTACAAACATTTATCACACTTTCATTGGGAGTTTTAATGCAATTTAGCATTTATTTTCTGCTGTACAAAGACTACAATGTAAATGATCAATGTAAAATGTAAAAATGCCCAGAAACTACATCAGTAATTTGTTTTTGTTAAAGCAACATGGTGTAGAGCTCTACACCACGAGGGCGTCCGAGCTGCAAGTACAGCCTTAAGAATTCAAATTACCTGTCTTCATTTTTTATTTTTTTTTTTTTATCCAGCTAAGCTTCCTCGTGTGTTTAGAGAAATACTTCCATGCTTACCAAGTGTAGCATATAAACAAAGTAAGCTGCAAAGAGAGGGAAGCAGTGGTTTGTGTTTTGGGGATGATAGATTAAAGTCCTCATCAGTGTGGTAGGACTTGACTTAAGTGGCCAAAGAAGTGCAGGAGACTGATGCTGTCCAGTGTAGCAAGTGCTTTATTCACCATTTTGTGACCCAAACAATATTTACAAAGAAACAAATAAGAAACTCAACTCCAAATTAACTCAGTTCAAATAAACATAACTGAACTTTAAACAATGAAAATTAAGGTCAAACTGCACACAGCTACACTGACCTGGGCCCGTATCCCTAAAGATTCTGAGAATCCCCTCAGAGAGCTCCTAACTTAACCTAAAAATTCCTTGCCAGGAGTTTTAGCTTAGAAGTGATTCCAGAACATTTTCAGTGAACTCTGAGCAAGGAATGGATGGAAAATCCTATCTTAGTGAGGAGGTGTGGTTGACCCCGTTGCTAGGTATGAGTCATCATTTCAAAAGCCGTGATTGGTTGATCCTACAAGTTTGATGGAAATGAGCAAAGGATGTACCCTCAAATCAATAAACATAATTATACACTCTAATCTTATGCTGACTGTAATTGTAAATAATATTTCACATTCAAGAAAATATCTGGAAAATGAATAGTAAGCTGTAGGGGTTTTAGCCTAACATTAGAATCTAAAATATGTGAAAACTTAAACTCATTACACCCTGTTCAAATAATGATTTGTGTCTTATTTGCTCATATCAATATCCTAGCTGGCATATTTTGTACTTTCACTCCCATATGGACCCCATTGAAAACAAGATGGCCTATCTCAAGGGGCTGTCCCTAATGAAGTAGAAATCACAACGTTACAAGTCCAGTGTGGTCTTAACGAGGGTAACACGGCTCAGCTTTTATCAATGTCTGTGATTGCTGGCTGGTCTATTTATTAAGGCTTGTTAACAAATATCCTACAAACACAGAAAATGGAGAAAAAAAGGACTCGCAAGCCGAACTGGACTGAGGAGCAAGGTTTGTTGCTGGCCCAGTTGGTGAACGAACATAAAGGTATGTTACGAGGAAAATTTGGCCCAACTGTCACTAGCCAAGGCAAGAGGTGCGCCTGGGACACAATATCCCAAACAATCAATGCCTCTTTTCCACTGGTGGTGCGGACAGGCGACGATTGTGAGAAAAGGTGGTATGTGCTGCAGTCCAAGGCAAAAGATGAGATTGCAGCACACAAGCGGGAATCCTCACTCACAGGTGAGCAAAATATTATAGCCTGCCACATAATCTGGCAACTTGCTCCTGCTGGCAAAGTTAATTTACAGGCCTAAGTACTGTGTTCATTGACTGTTTCTTTCTAGGGGGTGGACCACCCGCAAAGCGGCTGTCCCAGGTGGCCGACACTGTCTTTCAAGTCCTGGGACACTCTGAGGTCAGTGTCACCGGGCTGCCAACAGGCATTGACACATCAATGATGCAGGCCCTTGAAGTGCAGCAAAGGTAGGACACAGGGTTATTCATATCTACAGTGTTTATTCATTGCAGAAGCCATTTCATGTGTTATCCATGCTCATTGTATCAAATTAATTTAATCAAAACAATAATTAAACTAGGCCTATGTATTTCTGTAGCATGGAGCCATCACAAGAACCGGGCCCATCAAGTTTGCCGATGAGATTGCGGCCTGAACCATCTGCAGCTGCTACTCAGGATAGCCCGGCGGATCAAACACCATTCCCATCCGCAGCACCTGCTCCGTCAGCATCCCTGCAGGAGAGCAGATTGCAACTCACAATTGATGTGTTTGAACAACAAAAAAAAGTCCTTTCCCTTCAGGAGGAGTACTACCGCCTTAAAATTGAACACCTAAAAAATAAACCATTTACAGATTGTGTTCTGTGTCTTGCATTTAACAATTGCAGGTGATGTGCAGTAAAACTGTGGTAGTTCTTAATACCATCACAAGTTCTCAAAAGACATGGGGCTACAGCTTGCCTGAAATGTAAATTTGTGAAGTTTGCCCTGTAAGGCAGTCCACTCTGGGCTAGTTTCCCCTGTGGAATGTAAATATCTTCTTCACCACCATCCTCATCGTTGTCTTCATCCTCATCCTCATCGCCATCCTCCAGAGGTTCTGCAATCTGTCTAACCTTGCAAATATTGTGTAATATTGCACAGGCTATGATGACTTTGCTGACTTTTTCAGGCCTCAGCCGCACCTCTCCGTGGAGAACATGAAAGCGCCTCTTAAGCTGGCCTATGCCACGCTCCACCACCGCTCTTGTTGTCTTGTGGGCCCTACAATAGAATACAGAGACCTTTAATTATTTGATGGAAATATTGCACTACTTGGATGCTCTAACATATTGCTTGCATTTCATTTCCATGATTTTTGTATTGTTTGGCTTACCTGTTATAGTTTAGTTGGGGCCCTTGGCGTGGCTGGAGGTAAGGTGTAAGGAGCCATGGTTTGCATGGGTAGCCACTGTCCCCTAACAAGTGGCAATTAGCTGGCACATAGCGTCTCTCAAAAAGCTGTCTGATGCCGCTCTCGGAGAGCATTCTCGCATCATGTGTGGAGCCTGGCCATTTCGCCACAATGTCCAAAATCTTACAGGCCGCATTGAACACTATTTGCACATTGATGCTGTGGAAATTCCTCCTGTTAACAAAGACAGCCTCGTCCTCTGATGGTGCAATTATTCTCACATGTGTTCCATCAATTACACCCACAACGCCAGGGAATCCTGCAATGTCCATAAATGCCCTTTTATGTGTGTGTAAAGTGGGGGCATCCAGCGGGAATGAAACAAATTGTCACAATATTAGGTTGTGACAAAGCTGTCAGTGTTTGGGTGATGATTCTGCTGACGGAGGATTGGGACAGACCCAAGTCATCACTGCTGCATTGTTGCATTTTCCCGGTTGCCAGATACCTCAGGGTTGTGATTACTTTCGTCTCCGGTGTAATAGCGTTGTGGCGTCGAGTTGGTGAAGTAATTGCATCTCTAAGGAGATCCACCACAAACATGATTCCTGCACGATCCAATCTGTAGCATCTCAATAATTCCCTGTCATCCAGTGTTTGCAGGACATCTCTCCTGCCTCTTCTGTTGGCCATTTTGTGCAGCTGCTTAGGGGAACTCCTAAGCCACTAAAAGTCCTCTTCCCTGCTCTTAGCAGATCTCGCCTTAGGAGCCCTTTTAAGCGCTAGGAATCTTGAGGAATAGCTTTTATATTAACTGGGATTGTCGTGTCACTTTTTGGGGAAATCTAAGAAAACGTCATGACTCTGAGAATTTTCTTAGAATTTGGCCGCTAGGAGCCACTTTTTGCACAAAGATTCTTTAGGGATACGGGCCCTGGTCCTTTCTCTTCAAACACCTGAGTTCTGCTTAAATAGTCCACTTAACCAAACAATTTCTCCTCTGGACTATTCCATTCAGTAGGTAAGATGAACATGATCATATTCTACTACTACTGCTACTGCCACTCTTTACTAGCAACATAAACTCTGGTGTAATCAATACATATGACAATAAATCTATTTCTCCATAAACCCTCTAAAATCAACTTTCTTAAATTACAAGAGTTTTTCCCCTTTTGCACTTGGTCTGATCCTGTGACCTCAGATGAACCCAGAAGCTATAAAGCAGGAAGTAAAACTACTTTCCTCCTTTTGTTTCTGGAAGACAGGTAGGTAAGGTAAGTTCTAACTAAACCAATTAAATCAAATCAAATCAAATCAAATCACCTTTATTGTCACGTCACATGTGCAGGTACACTGGTACAGTACATGCGAGTGAAATTCTTGTGTGCAAGCTTCACAAGCAACAGAGTTGTGCAAAATACAATAACGTGCAACAAGCAAAATATAAAAATGGTTAATCTAAAAAGTAATAAATATATGTACCATATATAAAGGTATATACATTACTGAATGTGTGTACTAAATATGTTTTTCTACGTGTGTGTGTGTGTGTGTGTGTGTGAGTGTGTATATACATGTTTTACAAATGAAATAGAGTAAACAATAAAATAAGATATATAAAATATAAAATATACAGAGGTAGGGAGGTAGGTATGTGCAAAACAGTTGAAATAAATAACATGTTAACTTAACAAACTTGTAGGAATTGATTTAAACCAAGATGTTATATTATATAATCTGTAAAAAGTGCAAAACATAAACAAACCTGGAAGAGTAGATGTTTGCTTATTGCAGACTACATATGAAATATGGTTAAATCAAAACAAGAATGTTAACTAAGAATATAGACAAATGGTGTTCTCACCCACTTTGTCACAATCAGGCATCAAGGATGATGCAGCTTCAGTGCCTTGGAGAAGCTTCCTTGGAGAAGCTTCCTTGGGCTTGCAAATATGCAAATAAATGATGAATGTAAAAATGCCCAGAAACTACATCAGTAATTTGTTTTTGTTAAAGAGCAAATCACCAGAGCAGGACTCCCTACTTCAGCCTTGTTGTGGCTAAATTGGTATTAAGTCATTACAGTAATAAATAATATAATAAATTATGAAACTTCAAATATTATCATAAAATAAATAATCTATTAATGACTTTAAAAAAAATCACTTTTTAAACTCATGTAATGGGTTATTTCACTCCTGGTCAAGGTGTATAAACTCTTAATTTAGCCTTTGAAAACCAGTTCTGAAGTTCATGATTTAACATACTAGATGTGTGACTGTATCTGGGTGTGGATAAATAATAGAACAACTTATAAAATTGTAAATATTATCGTAAAGTGTATAATTTATTAGGAACTTTTTTTTTAATCACACTTTTTAAACTCGTGTAAATGTTTATTTCTGACACTCCTGGTCCTCCATACTGATCAGGTGTTACGATACAAACAGGGATTTATAGCTGGTATGACATCATACTATCCAATGAGGGCCTCACATTATTATTTACATGATTCATTATTAACATTCAACCTTCACACCTTTAGAAGCTTTTACATTTTAAACTATATTTTGGAGCTCTAACCTAAAACAGACAAAATCTTTTAGTAGATTCTGAACACTTGTTTATACAGACAGACTGATAGGCCCCACCTTACCTCATGATTTCCTGTAAGTTCCCCTTTTTTCATGTGGTGGAATTTTCTCTCACAGCGGGTGTGATACTGCTCAGGGTATCAGTCATACACAGCATAAAATAATTTTAAGTAAATTTAATAGCTTTAAAGAGCATCTGTATATTCTCTATTATTGTTTTTTAATCCAGGAAACTGCCAACAATGAAGCTGTGGCAGATAAGAAAGGAAATGATGTTAAAAACAGCTTTAACCGCGTTTGTCCTCTCATGTTTCCTGGGACGTCTGGATTGTGAAGGTAAGATGTGTTTACCTGTTTGAATAAATCTTAAAGATCTTTTCTGGTCTTCATCAGTTAAATTTAATTCAAGTGAACTTTTTGACAGTGAATAACAGGTGTTTTTTTTTTTTGTTGTTGTTGTTGTTTTTTTACCATTAGTTAGAATAATAATGAACATAAACATTCTGGATATAAATGGTGAGAAGATTTTAAGAGTCTGTTTTGCTTTTTAATAAATTGTGCAAGGAAAAAAAAATCCTGTAAAACATTAAATTGTAGTTAAATTCAAATGCTAAGGTACAGTAAAGGTTCGGTACATCAGACACAGCCTCTCAACTGTCTGGCTTTATGTACAGGTCCTTTAGAAATAAACTATGAAATGAATAACATGCCATTGCTTTCTGGTACACAACAATCAACAAATTTCTGTATTAAACACCCTGAATGTGACTGAGAAGTACAAACCGGTTTCTATACCTTTTTGTTAGTATTTTGTACAGACTCTGGGCTTTTCCACAGAGTATGTGAAGCCATTTTACCCATTTTAGCTCAATAAAACCCACACTGCAGTATACAAATGTTAAAAAAGTGTATAAACTCTGAATTTAGACTTTCAAAACCCACTGAAGTTCATGATTTGACATGCTGGATGTGTAAACATATCTGGGTCTGAATGTATCCACAGTAAAGCTTTTTTTTTTTTACTCGTTTATAAATTCCCACAGACTTTACACAAAAATAAAAACTCAGGTTTCTGATATTTGAAGCACAATAATAAGCATGTTTGAATTATTGGATGCATATAATGTTTATGACTGACCTGTTTTCTTCTGATTTTAGAGCTAACAGTCAAACAAGCAAAGGATGTAACTCTGGAGTGTTATGGCCACAGTGATGCTAACATAATGATAAGCTGGCAAAAGCCTGACCTGCAGTCAGAGTATTATGTGTTCTACTTCAGCGATGAACACATTCACAAAGACAAACAGCATAAATCATTTAAAGGTTGAGTGGAGCTGAAAGATCGAGAAATAAAGAATGGAAACTTTTCTGTGATTCTCAAAAATGTCACCATGAATGACGCTGGAAAATATGAATGTTATGCTGGACACAGCAATCAGGAACCTAAGCTTTTGAAGAGCATCAACCTGAAGGTAAAAGAAGGTGAGTGTGAAGTTGAGCTGCTGAGTGAGTAGAGTTGAGTGTGTGTGTGATCAGAGGTGAAGCTGCTTCCTGGTTGTTGATGTTTGTTTCTTAAGATGTTGTTGATGAGACTTTGTAGAAAGCAGCTGGTCTGAGTGATGTGATCAGAGTGCAGTAGATAATGTCTGACAGCAGTTTGAAGAGGAAATGGATTCTGTTCTGTTCTTCACTCATCACCTACCTGACAGCTGACACCTCACACCTGTTTCTCACCTGCAGGTCAGACAGGAGGACACAGAAAGGACAGAGACCAGAGGAGTGGATCTGATGGTTTAGAAGTTGGCCTGCTGATTTCTGCTGTGCTTGCTGCTGCTGCTGTTTTGTTGATTTAGCCTTCTGTTGAACTGCAGCCAGTTTGAAAGGCCACAGATGGAAATATCAGTGTATATTCACTCCACCCACTCACACTCAGCATTCAGAGTGACAGATGTTCTCAGGACAGACAGAAGTTAACAATGCACAATTAAACTAAACTGGAATTTAGCACCTGGAGGAAACATTAAGATATGTTCGTGTTTGTGATTATCTGAAGTTTCCTGCTCAACATATATGTTTGTGTTTACATTATCTGCTGCCTTTTTTAGTCACCATCAAATATCACTGAGCTATTATAAATTCTGAATTTTATATTTTGATATTTTTGTCCTACACATTTTTTTATTTTACATTTTATTTTTATATTTTACATGTTTTTGCATTTTTAAAGGCTTAAAATACTGTTGAGAAGAAGGTTACATTATATGGAAAGAGGGCCAAATATAAGGCCTGACGGCCATCACTAGTCCACTGGATGACTTTGAAAAATATAAAATGTGAATTAAAAAATGTAAGATGTTGGACTATATACTGTATTTTGTCATTAACAGTGGATAACATCATGAGAATCGATCATAGATTCAAAATGTTTTTAAACTATTAGTATAAAGACAGTTTTTATAACTAATTTTCAGTATTGATGAATCAGTAACATCAGCAAAATTTTTTACTTGGTCATGTGCAAAAAAGAATATGTGAATGAATCCAGTGCATGTACGAGCAGATTAACACCAGGCTGGCCTGCAACAAACACTCTGTGATATATTGTTGTACTATTGTTAGATATGTTGTTTCTACTACTTTACTTTCAAACCATCTGTCCAAAATGTGAACATCTGCATCCTTGAAAGAGTGACTTTTGACCTTTAGGTGCAGATGTAGAGCTGAGTCTTGCCCTGTCGAGGTGGCGCTTCTATGTTGTGTCATGTGTTTAGTAAGTGGCTGTTTGGTCTCGCCAGTGTAGAGGTCTGAGCACCCCTCCCTGTACTGCACAGTACACACTATGTTGACTGGCTTGTGTTTGGGAGTTTTGTCCTTGGGATGAACCATTTGTGTCCACTATGAACGACCATCTCTGAACAGAGGAGGCGGCTCACAACACCGACTGTCTGCCACCTACAACCCAGTTTTGAGATGCTTGATCACATCCTGCAACAGTTGATCTCAATAGGTCACATGACAGGATGAGGCAAGATCTCACAATGGTTTCACCTGAAACCTCCGCTGATAAAGACCCATGGCCTTTTTCACACTTTGACTCGTGATGATGCACATGATTAACATTGGGTCATGACCCTCTTAAGGGAAGTGCTTAAATACCTGGGACTCTCCACCATTTGGTCTTAGAACTGAAGAAGCTTCTTGGATGAGAGGTAAAACGTTTTCAAGAAACTTAAAGAAGTGCAGACACTTTTCTTTCCAAGCTCCTTAGACTACCATGACCTGGATGACTGAGAACCTTCACAGACACCTAACAGTTTGTGTTGTTATACATCGGGGAAACCAGACAACCTCTGGCTAAGTTAATGGCACAACACAGAAAAGCTAACTCGTCAGGCCAGTCTATTTACACCTACAATGATGAGGATGTACACATCCTGGACAGGGAGGAATACTGGTTTAAGCTTTGGTGGTGAGTTTGATCAAACTGATAAATACATGAAATCAGTGCTTGGCAGTAGATATGGTTTTTATACAAGTTAGAGAAAAAGGTCTGTTATTTTCTTGAACCTCCCTGACCTCTGGGCTGACTCTGAGCTGTTGGGAATGAAGTGAATAGTTCATTTTTTATTTGTTAAGACTGCTGTGCATCCCACAAATATGAGTTTGACTGTGTTGTATTCTCCAAAATACGTCTGTTTTGCCACTTTACTAGTATTGTCAGTATTTACCACTAAAATTGGCAGATTATTTGATTTTTGTATACTTTGTTCAGGTTTGTTTGTTTAATGTAGCTTTGAACACTTCGTCCTGTGGCTGTGTTAAGTATGGCTGTGGTATTTGAACCATTTTACCGGTTTATGTAGGTTGATTGGTGGGTGTGATTGCAGACCTGCCTGATCAGGGATGAGTTCATTCCTTGTGTTAGAGTGCCATCTTGTGGTGGTTT
Organism: Oreochromis niloticus; assembly: GCF_001858045.2. NCBI lineage: Eukaryota > Metazoa > Chordata > Actinopteri > Cichliformes > Cichlidae > Oreochromis > Oreochromis niloticus. The sequence goes on from NC_031967.2 coordinate 54,613,272, forward strand.
TGAGAATTGTTGCGAATAAAGTTTGTGCAGTACATTTAAGAATGGTGCGCTTCTTTAATCGGACTGTAAAGAGGCACGTTCCAATTATTCTTATTCCATATTTATGCTGTAATGATTTTTGTCCTTTTTCAGAGAATCCACACATTATTTAACACTCATCTACTATCACACTACATATAAAATGAACTGCATCTCTTACAGCTCGATCCCGTGGTGTAAGCCTCTCCTAATGACCGAGGATAACCACAGTAGCACAAAGCTGAACAGACGTGCCTCATTCTGAGCAGAATTATTCAATTATGTTTTCATACATGTGCGGATGCACGTGTGTGAGTGAGAGAGCAAGAGAAGGACTGAAAGAAAGCATGGAGGACTTGACTAAACCATGTAATCAAGATGTAAATGAACTTTGTAAATGGTAAATGGCCTGTATTTATATAGCGCTTTTCTAGTCCCTAAGGACCCCAAAGCACTTTACATATCCAGTCATCCACCCATTCACACACTGGTGATGGCAAGCTACGTTGTAGCCACAGCCACCCTGGGGCGCACTGACAGAGGCGAGGCTGCCGGACACTGGCGCCACTGGGCCCTCTGACCACCACCAGTAGGCAACGGGTGAAGTGTCTTGCCCAAGGACACAATGACCGAGACTGTCCGAGCCGGGGCTCGAACCTGCAACCTTCCGATTACAAGGCGAACTCCCAACTCTTAAGCCACGATCGCCCCGACGAATTTGTATTAGCTCCCCAGTACACAGCTGTGTGTGACAAGTGTTGTTGGCTTGTTTAAAATCAGCTTCTTTTCAGCAGTTAGTAAGTTTGTGTCTCTTGACACTGTGGGAAAATAGTATTTCATCTTATTTAATCTCATTGTATCAGGCAGGTACCTACATGACCATGACAAAAACAAAACAAAAAAAACAAAAAGAAAACCTTCCTACAGCTGATTCTATCCACTCATGAGTTTAATGGAGTTTTTTTCTCTTCTTTTCATTCTGCATTGATTCCTTTGCAAATGATTTTATCAATAAATCTCAGGACATCAGTTTTGGTTTCAATGGTGAGTTTATTTTTCCACAGCAGATGCCAGCGGGATTGGGAATTATGATCATTTCTAGTTAGATATGGTGACTACTCTTTGCTTCTTTGCCTCACAGTGGCAGGGCACAGTATATGTTAAAAAAACAATATATGCTAAAAGTAAAAAGGGTGGTTCAAAATTTGACCACCTTTCACAATTTTTTCATGTTGGAGACTTCGTAGCTTCATAAGTACAGACTTAGTTCTAATCAAAAACTGCAACCAAAACAGTTTTATAATCCCAATTCCAAAAATAGGATGCTGTGTAAAATTTAAAGAATCACATAATGCAATGATTTGCAAATCTCAGAAACACAACTTTTAATCACTGTAGAAAATAAAATCGTCAAATGTTTAAACTCGTAAAATGAACTGCTTTAAGAAAAAAAGGTCAGCTTAATTTAACTTTAACTGATGTAGAAAATTGATGTAGAAAACATCTGGCAGGATCTTCCAGCCTCGTGTTTGGACCTGTGCCATCACACAGATGCATGACCTGAGAAGGTACTGCATAACACTGCATGGCAGTTCATCAGTCACCATTACAGTGAGTATCAAAGCTGAAAGAATCAGGTGTGTGTAGCTGATAAGCAGCTGATGATGTTTTGAAAACACCACAAGAAACAACAGATGTGCTGTCTGTGTTGGCAGATGTTCTTCTCCACTTTTAAACATGAAGTGATAAAAAACAAAATACAAAACGAGTAAATGCAGCAGATCTGACCACAGCTGGGAACATCAGAAGAGAAATTCAGGGTTGATACTGTGTGATGACATCACAAATGTATTCATAGCCATCATCCAATTCCTGTTCAGTCAGAGTTTGATGGCTTTCTAGCAAGAAAATATAGAAAATGTGTGTGAATATGTGAAGAGTTCAGACAGAGAGAGAAGCTAGTCATATTGATTGATCAGTGAATGATTCAGAGTGTTACCTCTGGCTCTGCATCGATATAATGACACCAGGAGGAGAGTGGAGAGGAAGTATGGAGAGAACACCACCACACGGAGGACCACTCGGATCAGAAGCTGGAGGGAGGGGTCAGGGGGTAGAGATGTGGTGGTAGGGACAGATGTGGTTGGAGGTTTTTCTGCAGAGAGAATCCCACCTGTTCAGGTGAATATGTGGATGAAATAAGAGGTGAAATCAGAGTGAAGCTGCTCACCTGTGACAGTGATCCAGCTGGATGGAGACTCTCCATGACCGCTGATGTCACACTTGTAGAGGCCTTCATCAGACCTGGAAACATGCTGGATGGTCATGTGACCTGTAGGCTGCTTCCTGATGAGGGAGCCATCTTTATAGAAAGCAGCTGGGAGGTTGGAGGGAGTGGTCTTTGTTTTACAGAGCAGAGTGACGTCATCTCCCTCCATCACAGGGAGGACAGGACTCTGCAGGATCACTGATCCACCTCAACACAGAGACAAACTACAGCATTTCATCCATTTACACACAGCTTCATCAACACTAACTCCACACACTCAGCTTACCAGTGACTGTCAGGTTAACCATGTTACTGATGGGACCCTCTCTGGACTCACACCAGTAAACTCCACTGTCCAGTTTGAAGAAACCAGTGATGCTACAGGAAGAACCAGCTGATGTTCCCCATTCCTTACACTCAGCTCTGGTTTCTCTGCTTGTGTTTCTCCTCAGAGTCCATCCAGCAGAGCTGTCGTCCTCCTCACAGCTCAGAGACACAAAGTCTCCTTCAAAGAACTGAGAGCTGCTGGGACTCACAGTCAGACGAGCTGTGAGGAAGAAGAAGAAAAGAGGTTATACAGCACATTATGTACATTTTTGTAGCAGTCAGACACCTTTCACAACAACTGAATTTATGACACTTTGTGACTCCTGTTGACCTGCAGTGTTATGAATCATTCACTAGGACAGACATACACACAAAAGTGAAGTGATGGCTTTTTTCAGTAATTGCTGCATTTCTATAACACCTGCTGTCATTCCCCTGTTGATTTTCAGAGGTTAACTTTTAACCCCATATTTCCTGTTTCCATTCATTACCAGCTGTCACTGCATGGCATTAAAACAGATATTATAATGAAAGTAATTAAAAAACCCACAACAACCTAGTGTTTACATATAGTTATATTTAATAAGATATATTAAAAATCCAATAAAAAGAAATGTTCTAATGGAGTATGGAAGCCACTAATCCCTGTTTATTTACTCTTGCTATATTTATTTGTATGTTGAGCTTTTAATGTCTCTTAGTATATTTTCTTAAATGAGAATCTTCATTAAGAAGCAGAAGTCTTGATGTCAGACATGTATATGACTTTAATTTAAATAACAGAGTCAGCAGGAGTAAAATAACACTATTATGACGAAGAGTTTGATGTCTTTATTTCTCTGCACCATGTTCTTAATAAATGTCTCCTGGAAGAGTGAGTCATGTTTACAGTGTGACAGAAGAAGGTTACTGACCTTGGTTTGTGGTGCAGCTCAGCAGTGAGATCAGAACTAAAGAGAAATTAAATTTAAGGCAGTTAAACTCACAGTTTATACATTCAACAAGACAGCAGAGGCATGAAAAACACAGAGTGAACTTACAGAGCAGACACAGCAGAGACGTTTCCTCCATCCTGCTGCTCACTGATATCAGACCAACACTCAGTTCACCGCCGTTTCGAACAAATCGCTGCTTTTTCTCTTCTCCTTTCACTTTGACTGGCTGTCAGTGTTGTGGTTCTCTCTCCACTGAACATCATGAGAAAGTTTTTGGCATCAATAAATTCTAAAACCTACAGAACCTGAAGGCAACACAAGCTCATGTGTGATGCTTTCATTTACTCTCCTATCGTGTGTGTGTGTGGCTCTTTTGTTCAAAAAATAAAATAAAATTATGATGATATTAATAGAAGTACTGATTTGATTAATCCTGTGTGAGATTTACAGAAACAGGTTGTGTCTCTCTGTAGTTAATAGCAGGAAATGATCAGGAGGTGTTCCTGTTTCAACCTTCTCTTTGTTTCAACCACTGACTTCGGATGAGAAAGTGTTCAGATGAACAACGTCAAACTGCATCCCACCCTCTGGCTAAAGTTTGTGTGTTCAGCCTGCATGTTGTGAAATCCTGCTGGACACATCCCAGAGAACCCACAGCACACTGTTAGTGTAACTGCAGGGTAAAACACACCAGAGTCAGACATTATCTCACCACAATGACCAGGAAACAATGTGTGAGGTGTGTTTCTTGTTTCAGGTTCCTGGTGAGTGGGGCATGTTTCCAGGTCCGGGACCCTGCATTCTAACGCTGTATAATCTGCTGCTGTCACTTCATTCGGCACTCTGCGCTCTCCTTCCTGCCATTGTGTAATAATGACTCTTAGCTTCTTTGTTTGTTGATGTTTTCTGTTCCATAAATCTGTCTGACACAACACCCTATGTGACTGATCTGCTTTCCTCATCCTTGATTAGTTTCTATTTCGGTGTGATTAAAAAGCAGTATGTCCAAAACCAACAACAGGCCACCAGGAAACAGATTTAAAGGCTGCAGCAAGAGTCCTGACAGGGACTAGAAAGAGAGAGCATATTTCTCCTGTTTTGGCTTCCCTTCATTGGCTTCCTGTTAAATCCAGAATTGAATTCAAAATCCTGCTCCTCACATACAAGGTCTTAAATAATCAGGCCCCATCTTATCTTAATGACCTTGTAGTACCATATCACCCTATTAGAGCACTTCGCTCTCGCTCTGCAGGCCTACTTGTTGTTCCTAGAGTATTTAAAAGTAGAATGGGAGGCAGAGCCTTCAGTTTTCAGGCCTCTCTTCTGTGGAACCAACTTCCAGTTTGGATTCGGGAGACAGACACTATCTCTACTTTCAAGATTAGGCTTAAAACTTTTTCCTTTTTTATAAAGCATATAGTTAGGGCTGGACCAGGTGACCCTGAATCCTCCCTTAGTTATGCTGCAATAGGTGTAGGCTGCCGGGGACTCTCATGATGCACGTGTATTTTTTCTTCAGTCACCTTTTTCACTCACTATTTGTTAATTGTCCTCTCTGCATTAAATCATACTCACTATTAATCTCTGGCTCTCCTCCACAGCATGTCTTTTATCCTGTCTTTCTCCCCTCACCCTCAACTGGTCACAGCTCTCCCTGAGCCTGGTTCTGCTGGAGGTCTCTTACTGTTAAAAGGTAGATTTTCCTTCCCTTTGTTGCCAAGTGCTTGATCATAGGGGGTCTTCTGGTTGTTGTGTTTTTCTCTGTATTATGGTAAGATCTCCACATTACAATATGAAGCATCTCAAAGGAAACCATTGTTGCGATTTGGTGCTTTTGTATTCATATTATATTGGATGGATGTTCTAAACCAGCAGAACATGTCTTATACTGTAACAAGATACATCATTTCTATGAGGTCTTTCATGTAAAGCTCTTTTTTTAAGATGAACATCTCTGAAACAGGATCCTGCGATTTTTAGAACTCCGCCCTTGTTTTTCTGTTTCATTCTGAAACAGATTAACTCCACCTTCCTTGAAAGGCAAACACAGCGAGCTGCTGAAAATAAACACACCAGTCATCATGCTCACTTCAGTTCAATAACTTTGGGGTAATGTAGGCAGATTTAAAGCCTCTTACTCTCGGAAAATGGCACCATCCTTTGGATATCTACAGCATCTGTAAGTGTCGGATCAGCAGAGATACTGAAGAGGAAATGTCTGCTTCAGCTTCATCATCTCCCTGGCTGCCTTTACTCTCCTTCTGCCTCCTTATGTTTGCCTCAGCAGGTAAAATCTAGCTTGTACACACACACACACACACACATGCTCGTTTTCATATCTTAGTGAGTATCTCATTGACATAATGCTTTCCCTAGCTGCTAACCCTAACCTTCAAAAACGAATGCCTAAACCTAACCTTAATCTAATTGTAACCCTGACACTAAAGCAACATTTTGTGCCTCAAAAATGCCTTCAAACTCATGGGGATGTGTAATTTGTGCCCATAAGTGACTGTTGATCCCCACAAGTAGAGTAGCATGCCAATTTTCTGTTGTCACAAATATGTCTAAACATGACCACACACAGTACAGTTCAGTCTATGAATACTCCTGAAATGCACTGTTGTGTTGTTACCTTAGTGTCCTCCCAGAGTATAGGACCAAGCCAGTTTACTTATACTGACAAATCCAAGCCCAGATAAATGGGAGTAAGGGCAATCAGTCTTTGGCAGATCCAACATCCTGACTCTGACTCTGAAAACAACACCACACACTGATGTGACCTGTGCTCATTGATTCATTCCCGTGGCTTGACACTGCGCCACAAATGAAGAATTAAAGCAGGCTAAAACTGATCTGGGTCCTGTTTCAGAAAGCAGATTCAGTGCAAAGTCTGATAACCTGGATATGAGTGTCTGCTACCACCTCCTTCTTCTATACCTGCTCTATTTACTTTTAGCTGCACTCGATGCTTTTGTCTGCACAAGTTTATTACTTTACAAACATTGAAATCCAGTTTAAATCAGTTCTTAGACAACAATCTCTCATCAGTGTGAAGGCAGGGACAGCTCACAATGAAATTTAGACATTTTTTCTATCTCTGTGAATGTGGACGGTCCAGCCGCTGGTCTCACTGTAATGATTGCTGTTTAAATAAATTCTGTTTGCTTATGACTCATTTATTATTTTGGGATCTGTCACACTGAAGGAACGGATCACACCATACCTGTGCTCTCTGTTTGCTCCTCCCTGTGAGCTGAGCAGTTGTACTTTGTCCCCTTTGACCTCTCTGCTCTGTGTTGTTTCCTCTTTCAGACCAGAAAATCTTCACAGCAGAGTCCGGACAGAACGTCACTCTGCCATGTCGAGCTCCAAATATCACTGTTCCCATCAGAGCTGTGGAGTGGTTCAGACTTGACCAGCTGGAAGGACATGTCCTCATGTACCGGGAGGAGCAGTTTGTTTCATTCAACCAGCTTCATTCGTTTGTGAACCGGGTGGATCTGCAGGACAGACGGATGAAGGACGGAGACGTGTCTTTGGTTCTGAAGGATGTGACGAGGAATGACACTGGGACATATCAGTGTTATGTCATTCAGAGAGAAACGAACCACAGGAAGAGTGTTGTGGAACATATCAGCATCATCTACCTGAGTGTTGATCCTCCAGGTGAGTGAGTAGAGTTGAGTGTGTGTGTGATCTGAGGTGAAGCTGCTTCCTGGTTGTTGATGTTTGTTTCTAAAGATGTTGTTGATGAGACTTTGTAGAAAGCAGCTGGTCTGAGTGATGTGATCAGAGTGCAGTAGATAATGTCTGACAGCAGTTTGAAGAGGAAATGGATTCTGTTCTGTTCTTCACTCATCACCTACCTGACAGCTGACACCTCACACCTGTTTCTCACCTGCAGGTCAGACAGGAGGACACACAGAGGATGGAGGGAAGGAGGATGTAGGGAAGGAGGCAGGATCTGTTGGACTGAATGTTTGTCATCTTTTGCTTCTTGCAGCTGTTGTTGCTTTTTCTGTGACCTTTAAAAAATCAAAAGCACAGCAGAAGCAGAATTACTACAAACCTCCAGCTGAACAGATCGTTGCAAGGTTTCAGATGCCGTAACAGCTGAATTGTGAGTGAACTCCTGCTGTTCTTAGTATTGCAACAGGACAGATAAAGGTTGGTAATGCTGGATAAATAGAAGCTCGGAGTCTGTATAGGTCTACCATGTCGGGTCAGATTCTTATATGCAACACCCAAAATTACAGCCATTCCTTCCTTATCAGTGTGTTTAGGAAAAGATAACATAAGAGAAGATAAACCTTTATTAGTCCCACATGTGGGAATTTTGGGGGGAAATCCCACCAACATAAGATTAGGAACATTAGAATCAAAGTGGTTCAAATAGGCCTCACATGCATGTAATGTATTTTAATTGCACTACATTAAACAGGACTCTGTGTCAGCCTTTAACAATGCGTTGTTCCACACTTAGTCACTACAGTAAGATGCTCTCCCTTACACCATAAGTACACACAGTCTCTTATTTGTTAGTGATAGTATGCATCTAGCGGGAATGCCTACAATGATAAACTTTGGGTCCATCTTTATGTTGCAGGATGAATATTATATGTACTGGTTGTTGATCACAGTTTTAGTTCGGCGCAGTAGGGGGCGCTGCTATAAATAGTAGCGACCATTCGGCCTTCTGGTCACCTGATGCAGAGAGCCTGACGTGGAGGTGACTGGGGTGCCTCGGTGGTGGGATCCTTTGTGTATTACACACCTGCGTTTTTAGCTGTATTAGAGTGTGATAGTGTGCTGCCCTTATGTATTGGTGAGTTTTCCTTTTTTTGAGTTGTTTCTGTATGTGGCATCCCTGTCCCCCCACTGGTAAGCCTCGACACATCTATATTGATGTGCCTGGTTGTGTTTTTATGTGCTATTTTAAATAGTTACTAATAAATTGACAATTTGCTTTATCATTGAACCACGGCCCTCTATTGAGTATAACGGACCTGAGTGTCTTCCTGGTAATTAGCTTTACTTCGATCCAGTATTCTCTGGGTGAAATTCCAGGGTGGCGTTGTCGGTTGTCTGTTGAATTGTGAAGAGTATTCATTCCATCCCAGCCTTGTGCTGCCACGTTTAGGTTAAGATCTACGTTCTGATATTCGGATGAGAGAGAGGTTGAGTCTCCATGAACAGCTTTACTTCTCCTGTTTGACATCTTAGATCCAGCTTAGATTATTCCCACTGATGATGAAATGCACTAGCTTAAAAAAAGTCAGAATGTGGAGTATACGATGTCATATTTAAATCCAGTAACTTGAAAAAAATGCAGAAAAAATGATTTATTGTAAATCTCTTCTTGTGGTCCATCTGTGCCTCTTTCTTGGAGCAACAGGGGGGCTGTGGTCCACACTTTGGGAATCACTGTTACAGTGACTCAATGATCTATTTTTTTTTTCTGGGGTAGCAAATAGATTACTTTATAATTCTGTAAGAGTATATTTGTTTTATTTGTTTATTATTAACAAATTTTCAAAATGTATCATTACTGAGTGACAGCTGTGAGCTTTTTGACTGTGTCTGGGGACACTGAGCAGCAGCACAGATCTATACTGTGACAGTATAATGGATGGTATGTGTGTTTATTTATTTAATCACTTGGTTGCAGTTCAGCCTTTTTTGCATATAAAGTATCTTCCATTTATTCAATATGCCAGCATGATTTCAAGATAATAAGTTGAGATTTATCGAAGCAGGAACTGAGTAAAAATTTGACCTGAGTGTGAGGTATGTCTGAAAGAGATCGACTAATCCACAATAAATAAATAATCAAATAACTAAAAATTATTTTTACTCAGGCCATGGTGTAATAATGATCACTAAACCTTTGAAAATAATCCCTTTAACCTTCCTAACATTAAAAATAATATTTTCATAATACCGCAACATACTTATTTACTTTTACAAACAGATATAATATGAACCAGAAAAACCTGGGTGAGCCTGTCACTGTGAAAAATTTGAAGTCTCCAGGTTTTTTTTGTTTTTTGTTTTTTTGTCTGAACCAGGAAGTGTATTGAATGCAGGACAGAGCTCTGACTCTGTAACCAAAGGGTAAGGTTGAGGGCAAAAACCTGTTTCTGTGTAGCGTACAGGTGTTCAGCAGTACTGGGAACAGTGGGTGTGTTAGTGGGAGGCGCTTAATGAAATGATCGCAGGCAGCAGGTTGTGAGATTATTATACTATCTTATGCCACCTTATACTTCTAATCAAAGAACTGTTGAATCATTATACAGCTATAGGCCACATTATGTCTTGGATTAAAGATTGTGAAATCATTACTGTTTTATGATGCATTAAACTGCTGAGTAAAAGAAATGCTGTTTGTGAAGAATCATGGCCTTCTTTTTCTGAGTACAAAGAGAACAGAACATACCGTAGAGCTTTTCTGCCCTTTCTCATCAGGAGGAGATAAAAGAGGAAGCCAAGGCCGTCATGTAGGCGCCGTAAGAGAGAAAGAATGTGAATGCTTAGTGTGGAGGGGGGGCTGAAGCTATAAGACTGTGAGAAACGGTCAGACACTTCAAGATTTTGCAGGACACCCTCCCGCGCTCATCTCCCCTCCGGATGTGTATGCTCAAAGTGTGTATGGAATAAAGAGATTGTTGATTGAGCATTTATACACGAGTGTTGTTCTTCCTTCAGCCCAAACATCAAAGAATTGGGATATTTAACAAGGTGTAGCAGGCCCCTCTGTGTTTCAAATATGGAGGCTGATTCAATGTGTCATCCTACATATACAAGTACAACAAATCTATCACTGGAAACTGACATTTTGGAGCTGGAGGGCTCCTCCAGAGGTTTGTTGTAAGATTGAAGTGGTAAATAAACTATTGTTTCATTTATTAATTTAGTGTTTGTGATCCCAAAGTGCACAGCTAAACTCTAAATACAAAATGCTAATAATAATGACAACAACATCTAATACTTTGCATGTTTTTTTATTTGCATGCCTCAGTTCACGGTTAAGCATCACTTTATGTAGTTCTTATCTTTACCACCTCACACAATAAAAACTTTGACTCTAACCAACCTTTAAATTCTGCTTGTAGTGCCAATTAACAAACCAAAGAAAAGCACTTAAGGCAATATGACATCATTTCCAACACTTCTTAGAGAGAGAAAAGGTCAGAAATGGGTTAGGGTTAGGGGGTTACCCTAATCCTTTAAATTGAGTTAAAATTGCTTTAAAAAGCCAACTGCCTTCAGTTCATGGTTATGCATCAGGCTCCATTCAAGCCACCTGCATCTTCACCACTAGCATCTAGGCTCTGGGACTCCTGCTTTAATCCCTTTCACAGCTGTGGTTCAGTTCCACAGAGAAGGGCCATCAGAGTCTAATTCCAAACACATATCTATATGCTGTTCATCAATAAATCATGATTTTAAGAACAAATACTAAATGAAATGTAGTAATGTTGAATTACAGCAGTATTTTTTACTTACTGTACAAAGTAAAGCTAGTATTTTATTAACATTCTGTATTCACATCCACCAGAATGTACCTGATAAGCTGTGTAACTACAACAGACCAATGTTATGTACAAATGTTGCTGTATAATAATTACAAAAACATTTTCAGGATATTTTTACAAAACTAAATACATTAACTTGATGTGGGTTACATGTAAAAAAATTTTTTTTTACAGCTGATATAATCAGAAATGAACAATAGATTGCTGTAATTTTAAACTCCGCTACTACTGTAACAACAATATATTGCACTTTTTTAATAAGTGATATATTATTACAATAATTACAGAAAAAATTCAAGATTTTTCAGATAAAATTGTACTTTTCTGTGATTTTATGCCTAACATTTTGTATTAGAACAGTATTTAATCATATTACTAGATACTTTGACTGTTTTTACACCTGTAAATACTTAATATAAAACAAATCTGTAAGACCAAATATGATTTTATATAAATTTAAAGCTAAAGACACGTGTATTTTATAAGATTGGCCTGTAAAAGAACAAAAATGTTCCATATTTTCATTACAGATAACTCGGTTCAAACTTTAAATGTGCACATATCCACTCTGGCTTCTTTTTAAATATGTTGTTTGACAACTTCTCACAGCATTATTTCAAAAATGTTTTTGACAGCATTTCCTTTATAACCTTTTAACCTTTATAACAGGATTAAATATCCTGGGATCAGTGCAGTCAGTGCCACAGATCACATACAGACTGATCTCAATCTCTACAGAGTCACAGAGTTAGAAAAAGTTCACAGTGTGACATTGATGAGTGTTTCTAACTCAAACTGTGAACTTCTGCCGATTGAAACACTTTAATGTTGTATTTAGTGACTGTATTAATAAAAACAGGTGCAGCAGGAAGAAAACTCGATGTAAAACAAAGCGGTAGCTGACTCGAGAATCCAAACATGGCTCTTAGTGCTGCGTTACTATTTGTGAATCCAGTTGAATTTAAAGCAAGTTCATTCTCACCTGTAGAGGCAAACAGGAGGCAGAGAGTAAAATCCAGGAAATAGACACACATGTCCCAGCAGGCATTTCATCCACTTCTGCTCAACAAAACTGAATAAAACTATTCTAAATTTCCAAATGATGAACAGAGTAATCTCTCTGTCTTCTGATGAAGGATGTGTTAAAGTTCTTTATTATGAAATCTGGCACTAATCAAAAAACACGCCAAGGGTTAATGGTGCACCAAAATATAAATATAAATAAGTGCCTCTGTGGGAGCAGATTAACTAGTGAGAAGTATTCGTTACTTCCGCCGCGGGGGTTGTGTTTTTAGTAGCGTTTGACACATGTGCATTTAAACATGCTACTGTCTTGAAATTAAAGATAAATGCAGACACACAGATAAGACAGACAGGAACAACTGTTCGTTACTCTACCTTTGTTTGCAAACTTTACAGTAAAATACAAAGAGGGCAGATGAGTTTACTCAGCAGGGAGAACAGTGCATGAGAAGTGTTGAGAGTTTAGGCCAGTAAGTTAAATGGTTTGTTTTGTGACTTTAGTCATCATAATTATCATATTACACCATAATTACACTTTTTTTGGATCAGCCAATCATGTCAAACTTTAATCAGTTAGACAAAAATGTATTTTTATGCTTTGAGTAAATGAAAAAAAATATAGGAATAAAATAATAGCTCAAAGAATCTTGTTAATGCTGATATTTAGAGGTTAGGTCAGATTTCAGAATACATAAAAGGAAAAAGTTAAGTTATGATGATGTATTTGCAGTTTTGAACGTAAACATGCAGAAATACACACAGACCCTGTTCGTTTCTGCTGTTTCCTAAGCACAGAATGTTTTTCATACCTTTTCTGCAAGTGTTTTTTTTGTGAGTGTGTGGGTTGTGTTAGTAATGAGGGTGTTTACACAGTTAGACTGACTCTAATGACAAGGATCTGTTGTTCTCTCTGTCTCTGTCGCCCAGAGGTAAATTCTTTATGACAGCAGGTACTATCAGATAATGGTTTAAGGCCACGCCCACCAACTGTAGGAATATTCAGCTGACGTGAGCAAGTGAGATATTTTTCTCTTCTTATGTTTCATCTTATTTTCAGTTCTTCTTAGCTGCTGCCATGGTTGATGTATATTGCAATTTATGAAGTTGTGTTTCGTTGTGTCAGTGCTGTCTCTGACATTTTACTAGGACTGTATTGAGGTCACAGTCGAAGAAGCTTGATTTTCTTTTATTGTTTTGTGCTGGGCATGTGAGTAGGGTGCATTTCTTAAATAAATCAAAACTGGATTTTTATAAGTATCAAATGTTGACATTTTGTCATGTTTTCATGAAAAACAGGGAACATGAGAGCTCGTTGTAGCTCTTGCAGGGCTTCAGATGGACCTGTGTTATACAGAAATACTGGAGCAGGAGACATGAGTTGTGTTCAGTCTGCAAGCTCTTCCTCGTCTATTTATTAAACAGAATTTCACCATCTTTTTCTGTCCATGTACACGTCATCTTGTTGTCACATAAAAACACAACGTTAACTCAGGTTCAGATATTTTAACCCATCTGGTTATCTTGTTTGTTTAGGTACAAATTTACTAAATAATGACCGTATGTTGGTCCCTTTTACATACAGTGTAACTTACAACTAAATCCTCCTGCTCTGCAGCCTCAATAATATATCTGAGCAGTCGCACTAACACTGATTAACCTGCTTATTATTCACTTTGTAAACTCTCTTTATCTGTGAACACATGCAACAATACACAATGTCTGACAGTGACAACCAAACATGTTCCACCATCTCCTGTAAATATAAATATCAACACTTCACCGAGTTCTTTTGATTCCTCAGAGGCATCGGATGGAAGACAAAACACTGCTCAGTGGTACACTGAGACCATTTAACTCTTTATTTCTCTTTCACATTACTTCTAGAAGGGAGATGCGTCCTGCATGACACTAACAGTTTTATTACAGAAGCTCTCTCATTCTAGTCTAAACAACAGTGTCTCAGTAACTTTCCACTAGAGATGGTCCTCTCTTATCTACATTTTCCCAGGCATGCATGGGCGAGAGTCTGCAGCTTTCTACTCTCCAAGGACACATGGTCTAATGCCTTTATTTTTCAGGGCTGTGTCCACTTAATACTACTCTATATAACTTTATAACACTTATTAATAAAAGCATAGCATTATTGAGGCACTGCAAATTATTTAATCCCAACACTCCCAAAATAAATATATATCAGGCTGTATGTACAGCGTAGAAACAAAACGAATGAGAACTAGATCATGTAGAAATCCTGTTTCAACATGATGTATGTGATCATACATTTGTAGGTGACACACAGTACTTCCCAAAAATGTAAATTATGAAACTAATAAATGAAAACATAATGATAGAAATAATTCTGGAAATAAAAAATAACTTTTGGTGAAAATGGATTGTAGCAGTCATTTGGGACTGGCTGCTCTATGAAGACTTGATTACATCCATCCTTGATTGAAATTACTGCTTATTAAGAGCGAAACAATCTTGGAAAAGAAAACACTTAATTTCATTTATTTATTTTTTAATCTCTTTAAAAATGTTTCTGAAGAAACACTAAATAAATTCAAGATCTGTTAGACATCTACAACTCACTGCTGCTAGCGACCCACTGAGCAAATTGACCTCGGAGTGACTTTTATCTGCCATTTAACACCAGCTGAGGTCTTTTTTTTCGATGTCTACTGAAATCTAGTGTTTTAATGTTCAAGTTGTGGACCTAGTTTGGATATATAGATGTCCAGAATTGGTCATGTGCCGATGGACCCAATATAGACATAATATGGACGTCTATCCGATGTCCAATGTAGTGGGTAGGTGACTTAAGGCTCACCTGTCGAGTCATCTGATGGCTGAATCAAATCTTCTTCTCCTGTGTTTTGGGTATTGTCAAGGTCATAAAAAAAGCAAGAGCTAGTGTAACAAGTATAACACTAACTGTTAAACAAAAGTCCAATCCAGAGGATACATCCTCGTTCCCTTCACTTTTCCTGTGTCCTCCTGTCTGACCTGCAGGTGAGAAACAGGTGTGAGGTGTCAGCTGTCAGATAGGTGATGAGTGAAGAACAGAACAGAATCCATTTCCTCTTCTAACTGACTCACCTGGAGGAACAACTCTCAGGTAGACGGTGCTGATATGATCAAGAATGCTTTTCCTGCCATTTGTTCCTCTCTGGACGACGTAACACTGAAATGTTCCAGTGTCGTCACTCGTCACATCCTTCAGAACCAAAGACACGTCTCCGTCCTTCATCCGTCTGTCCTTCAGATCCACCCGGTTCACAAACGATGGAAGCTGGTTCAATGAAATAAACTGCTCACCCCGGTATGTAAGGACATGTCCTTCCTGCAGGTCAAGTCGGAACCACTCCACAGATCTGATGGGCACGCTGATGTTTGGAGTTTGACATGGCAGAGTGACGTTCTGTCCAGGCTCAGCTTTGATGATTTTCCCATCTGAAACAGGGGAAAACCTCTTTAGTTCACAGACAGAGAGCCCGCAGAGCTCAGCTGAACTAAAGTCTTTTTAATCTGAGATTTAAAGCATCTGACACACAGTGAGTTCCCGCAGTATGCAAATACATTCAATTAAAGCTGAGACAACATTTATAATAAAAAGTTAATACTGAGTATTCTTACAATTATCCACAAAAATGTTTACTTTAAGTTTTAATCTCAGATAAGTGTGTGTTAGCAGTGACAAGCATGGATACATCATTGCTTACTTCATGTGTAGATTTGCCAAAGTGTTGAAATATATATCTTATTCTAAATAAGACAGTTCTGAAGCCTCATTTCAGACTCACTGTTGCAGTAAGATCAGCAGGACCTGTTTTATTATTATTATTATTATTATGAACAAATAGGACATGTTGACAAACCAGATATATCGAGTACAAGGAGATAGAAGACTTACAACAGCAACACAGATAGGAAACAGTCATTACACATTCAACAGCTGTACACAGACTCCCCCAGTTATACGGATTCCCTTCATTTTTTTGAGAGACTGTCAGTCCAGAACATGGCTGTCACCAAAACACAGCACCCAGAGCCTAAGGAGAAAGCCTATTTAGTAACTGGCTATCAGCGTGGTAGATAACACAGTTGGGATCACTATTCTGAATACCTGGTATAAAATGAATTTTCTTCCTCTATAGTGTATGAGAGCAGAGTTTTTTAGTTAATATTGATTAATATTCTGTTTTATTTTTTTCAGTGTTGCAATTTGTAGACAGTCCCTTAAAACTTGGGCTCATGCATGTCTGAGATCAACTCCTTTGAATGAAAATGAGGTTGTAGATTTTTAATAACATGAAACGATGGTGTTATTGAAGGTGTTGATGCAGAAATTAAAAAATGGTGAATTCTCTTTTCAAATTAACCTTAAAAAGGGAAGCGATGCAACTCTAACGTTATTTCAACATGTGTTCTGACAGCAGTTCCAAAGCCTTCATTCATAAACCTTTATAACAGGATTAAATATGTTGTGATCAGTGCAGTCAGTGGCACAGATCACATACAGACTGATTACACTGACAGCTGCCTCAATCTCTACAGAGTCACAGAGTTAGAAGAAGTTCACAGTGTGACATTGATGAGTGTTTGAACTAGATCAAACACTAACTGCGAACTTCTGCAGATTAAAACACTCTAATGTCTGATTTATTGACAGTGTGAATGAAAACAGGTGCAGCAGGAAGCATCTGACAGAAAACTCATTCTCAGACCAATAAGCTGACTCAGTATAGGGCGCCGGTTGTAAAATTTAACACCAAAATTAACAGCAACATTTTTCCACATTTAGCTCAAAACCTTACAAAAACATGTTTTTCGAGTCATTTTTAACAACGTTTACTAAAATATTTGTAACTTTTTATATTTAAAACACAATTTTGAATGTTAAATCTAAACATTATATTTAAATCTAAATGTTACAGGAAACTAAATATTTAGCTGACATGCAAATTTATTGTGCGGGTCAATGGAAATACCAAAATAAAAGCTCTATGAAAACCTCTGGCGCTGAAGTGTGCCAGTAGTAGTCAGGTTGTGTCTGCTCTCCCCTGATGGTCACGTCTCACCGCTATGAGCTGCTTCACTTCTTGCCTACCAGCGTGTCCAGCGATTTAGCTGAAAACATCAGAAGAGCCGTTTTGTCGGCCATCCAAAGTTTCAGCAGTAGTGCACCCTCAGCAGCTGCAGCCTTCACCTCGTAATCGTCGCAGCACATGTCCAGCTAAATCGCTGGAGTTTAAATGAACCCATTTTCTCAACCATATCTAAGGGTTGACAAAATCAGAACTTTCACTGAATCTACTTTCTGCAGCAGGGGCTCAGATCTTTAAAAGCTCCTCAGTAGCATCCGATCATGTCATGTACTCATAGACAGCAAGAATCCAAACATGGCTCTTAGTGCTGCGTTGCTATTTGTGAATCTTACTGAATTTAAAGCAAGTTCAGTCTCACCTGTAGAGGCAAACAGGAGGCAGACAGACAGTAAAATCTGGCAGAGAGACGCAGATGTCCCAGCCGGCATTTCATCCACTTCTGCTCATTCAAAGCTAAATAAAACTATTATAAATTTCCAAATGATTAAGCTTTTTCCAGGAAGAACAGAATAACTGTGTTTTAAACCTGACTATGTTAAACACTGGCCAGTGTCATATCAGCTCTGTGTGCTGTTTTTCAGCAGCTCTCTCTGACTGTCTCATGAGGAAAGAGGAGTTTATGTTCATTATGAAATCCGGGACTATTTACAAAACAATAACAAAGATAATGACGTTCCTGCATAAAAATAACAGGGAGTGCCTTTTGGGAGAGCAGACTGACTTGTTCTCTTTTGTTATTAGTTATTTTAGGTGTGTGTTTTAACATGTGCCCTGATTGTTGTCCTTTCAAAGAGATGTATTCATTGTCTCCACCCCTTAAGCATTGCATGGGTGTTATCCTTTCAGTCAGTAAACACTATTGGTCAATTACTTTTGATTCAATTCTGATCAAACTTTGTAGGGCTGTAGAGTGGATTCATATTAACAGATTCCACTCTACAGCCAAGTGCAGAAAGGAGATGCTCTGTCCCCACTGCTGAGGAGTGATCATTACCAAGAGTGGCTACAGATACTGTCCGCAAAATGGATCAAACGTCAGCCACCATGTCTATATGGATGACGTCAAGCTATATGCCAGGGGTGAATGAAACTGTTGATGGAACAACAGAGATCCATGAGTACATGGACCCCACAGCCAACACAGAGATGAGTTAATATAGGCAATTCTGGTCCACCATGTTACTGACGTTCCCTAATCATGAACACTGTAATAAAGTATTATTTTTTATTTTATTTTGAATAACATGAATATGTTTATTTATATAGCAGCACCTCACGACAACAGTCACCTCAAGACACGTTTTATTGTAAGGTAACAGGTCACAGATTCTGTTCATGCTCACTGCAAAGATTAACAAAAACATCTCATTGATGACGCATCAAACACGTTAAAACCGTCACCAAAATATTATAGATTCTTTGGACTGATTCCAGATCAGATTAAAGCTGCAGTCACTGGTTTAACAGGACAGAGTGTTTTTCCCCTCATTCTTTCCATGACGAAGCAAAATCTCTCACATATACATACACACACACAGCAGCTGCAGGTATGGCCACTCCACCTGGCTTTGCTGGCTGTACTTTATTATCATTATTATTATTATTAACAAGCATCTTAAAACCATAATGAAAACTTCTTTGAACTACTGATCAGAGCACAGTGCGTATGGAGAAGGACTATCAAAATAAGACAGAAAACATGACTAACACAGAAACAGAGACCCAGGGCGTGTTGTAAAAGTACCTATTCCTAACCTAATACATTTTTGTGCAGCCAGTTCACTTCAATAAAAGCAGCAGCGGGAATTACTGGTGCAAAAATCCTGAGGTGTGGCTGTGAAAGAGAGCGCTGCAGGCCTGACAACCAAGTGTTTCTCTCTACAGCCAGCCATTGTTACTGAGCCACATACATCAATTGCACAACACTTCTTGGCTTTAATAGCACGCTGCAAGCATCAGGCATTAATCTAACACAGATTTATTTTTTTAACAGATATCTCAGCGTGAGGATGGAGTGAAGAGTTCCAGGACAGTGGCAAAGTTTTAGGACTGCAATAACAACTTTGATCCATCCACACAAAGTGCCCATTATGTCCTTCCTGTCCATGAGAATTCTTGACTCACATCATTAAGGGCTGGTCCCATGGGTGTGTGTGGTGACCTTCATGTCTGTTATTCAATACCTGTTCAAATGAATGTGGTATGTGGGTCTGTGTATTTGTTTACATTCCTCACAAATTCTCTGGCAGAGGAATTTTTTTTACACCTTTAATACATGAGGGGACTTCTACGGAAAAAAACATGTAATATCGAAACCAAAACAAGTTAAATAGATTTATTGCCTCAAGCAGTTCAAAGAATAATTCATGTACATGGATCTCCCTCTGGTTAGAAAGTCCCAGTCAGCAGCAGTCTGCTGGACCAGAGCTATACTAATTTTATTATTTTAACATGGGCCAGGTTCAGTTAGCAGTGTTTTAACCTTTAGTTAACAAGAATGTGATTTTTCTGAAATTCAGTTTCTTTTTTGTGAATGTCCTGGGCTCAGAAACACACTCCTCTTTTTCTAACTGCAGTGATCAATAATGGGTTGGTCCCATGGGTGTGTGGGGGGATGTTAATGCCTGTTATTCAATACCTGTTCAAGTGCATGTGGTAAGTGGGTCTCTGTATGTGTTTTCTTTCCTCAGGAATTCTGCCTGAATCACTGGATGAGGAATTTTTCCTTTAATCTGTCAGTCTGCCCCAGAGCAGCTGTGGCTACAACTGTAGCTTGCCTCCACCAGTGTGTGAATGTGTGTGTGAATGGGTGGATGACTGGGTATGTAAAGCGCTTTGGGGTCCTTAGGCGGGGCTAGTAAAAGCGCTATACAAATACAGGCCATTTACCAATACATGAGGGGACTTCCACAGAAAATCATGTAATATAGAAACCAAAACTAAATGGTTCTCTTTCAGAAGAGATGGAAGAAACTATTATTTTGGCAAACTGTTATTTTTGTGCAAAGTTAACTTAGCCTTGCCCTATATTAAGATAATAAAATTAGTTTATGGGAATATAAACTTTAATTCCATCTAAATTTTGATTATAATCAATGCACTCAGCTTGAATCAGTTATGTACAACTTACATACAAATTTCGCACTCGGTAAGCCGCAGCACACCAACGTACCCTAAGTTAGCGATCCAAGATGGCGGCACTGAAAGTAACAACTGTGAACTTTTAACTTGTACTGCCATTGTTGTGTATTTGTGACTGACTAAATAAGTCATACACAGCGCAGGCTCTATCCATTAATGTGTTTTTAAGTGCAAATGCCCCTGCCTTGCTAAGTACCAAAACAAATCCTGTTTTTTTTTTTTTTTTTCTGAAACACCAGTGGCGTCACTCCCGATTTCTGACATCAAAGTTCAGAGGCATGTGGAAAGTGGCATTATTCAGCATTAATTAGTAAGTACCTGTGCACTGATGCACTGATACAATCTGTGGATGCAGCTTAATAACTAAGTTAGCTAACATTAGCACTCCATTAGCACGGTGGCCCCAAAAGGTCAAACTGCAATGGATGATTACATTTGAAAGTTCATTTGACTTCAACAAAGTGTTTTTGAATTTTTTCCCTTATTTTCTTTGGATTTTTTCTTGTTTATGTTTTTTCTAAGTTGACTTTCCTTCAGTAGTTTTTTTTGCATTGTTTCTGGGGTTTTTTACCCTCAAGTTATTATTTTTTTCATTTTTATTTCATTATTAAAATATTTTTCTTGTTTTTTTCAGATTTTGTCTATTTTTTTTATTTTGTACCCTAATCTACGGAAGCGTAGAGCTGCCACCCAGGCAAAGAAAATATAAGTATATCACGTTATATACTTCTATTTTTCTTTTGCCTGGGTGGCAGCTCTACGCTTCCGTACTAATCTGTTCTTGTTTTTTTTTGTCATTATTTATTTATTTATTTATTTATTTTTCAATGGAAATGCCATTTTTTCTGTGATTCAGTATGAAGGAAAAATTGAAGATCCCTCCACTAAATATATTGTAACTCTGTGAGCATTTAGGAGATTCAAATTAAACGCACTTCTTCCAGTTTGAATGCTGAACTAAGCTTTGTGTCTAGAATCAATGTTAATTTTATCATTATTTATGTATTTTGTTATTGTATTGAGGTTAACACTTTGCATTATTAGGGGTGTGGCCTCTTTGACTGACAGTTAGATGCTACACAGGCAATTGTAACTTTTAGCTTAGTGCTAGGCTTCACTTCAGCTAATTGTAGTCCCTGAACTGGACCTGTGAACTGTGTCTGCACTGTTGGAGTTTTTTTCGTGTATCTTTTCGTGTAATTATCTGACTGTATGGCTAATCAGGAGCTTTTTAACATTCTTCTGGCTCCAAAGAAGCAGCATATACTTAAACTTCTTATGCTTAGATGCAGTATACAGAAATTCAAGGAAAAAAAAAAAAATACAGAAATTAGGAAATAAAATCACAGCTAAATAAATGTAAAACTTTAATAATGATTAATAAAAAAACACCACACAAAATAACACATTTCAACAACCTTTAACAGCTTTTCTAATAGTAAAGGAAATAAATTAACATGTACCAGCATAGCAGCTCTTGAGATGTTTAAACTGAAGTAATAGAGAGACTGAAGACTCTCCTTCTGTATAGTTGACATGTAGCTATATTCAGCGTATTTCAACCTTTTGATTTATAAAAAAATATATATATATATATAAAATAATATAACACCTGTAAACTGCACCAGAAGTCATGCAGTTGTTGCAATGTATGCAATGGATCCTGCACACTATCAGGAAGATTAGTGATTGTTTATAATCCACAGAGCTTCGTCTACACTCAGATCATAATATGCACACAAACGGGGCTCTGTTTGTGCTGTCAGTTTGTGTAGTTCCAACCTCACAGAACAAGTTTGATCTTACAAATAGCTGCTCAATCAGAAGATAAAACTAATCCACTCATTCTAATATTGTAGCATAGATCAGTGTTTCCCAACCTTTTGGAGCCACGTCCCATATTTCACATTAGAAAAATCACACGGCACACCACCTAAACAAAAATGTCAGAAGAAGCATATTAATAATTTTTCCCCACGCACCAGTCATAGCGGAATTGGTTATGTTTTTCCACAGTATACCTTTTCTGCTTTCTTCCGACCACTACTCATGCTAGGGCCTTCATCTGGGTCGGAATTTTCTCCAGGACTCAGGTCAGATTGACTACTTTTTCTTTTCAAATATTTATCTATTGCCATTACCCACTGCATAGTCTCACTTGCAGCGTGACTATTATGTAGTTTCTTCTTCGTCTTCTGTTTTACTGGCAGTTGGCAACCCCTTTAATTAGAGCAGGTAGTTGCACTGCCCTCTAGTGGTACAGAATGTAATTGTTCTGCCCGTTACTCACTCCGGTCACTAAGAGTACTAATCAGGTGGAAGCACATAATCTTCCACGCCACACCTGATCATTTCTCATGGCACACCTATGTGCCGCGCCACACTGGTTGGGAAACACTGATATAGATATGTTGAATGAATACATTTACATAATGCAGTTTATCTTCCTGTGCAGAAATCTCATGAAAATACTTAAAATGAATAAACACTGTAGTTCCACATACAGCACACAGCGATGAACAAACAAATATATGCATAATAAATCCAGACTAATAAATCTATAGTTTACATTTTGTTGCTACACTTGAAATGTTTTGTAAATGTGTATATGTAACATGGAGTATGCATAAATTTACATAATGATCAGCTGTTGTTTTATATATGACTCATAAAATGGAGACGGTGGTGGATTACACGCATGAAGCTCATGCATGAGTTCAGTAGGAGAGAGATCTGTATTTATTTATCTGCCTGCATCACTTCCACATTCATAAACTCATTTCATCAGTCTGATCCCATCATTTTCTTGCTCGCCTTCTGTAAGTCAGTCGGCCTCATCTCAGTGCTCTTCTGTCGTTCTGCCTTTCACAGTCTCATTCATGTGACCCACCTTCTCGCTATTTCCACCTCACCCCGGTCACTCAAAGTCCCATCTAAACCTCCATTTTCATCATCATCGTCATCACCAGCATCTAGACTCCTTTTAGGTCCTGTCCTAATTCCTGTATTTGCTGGGATATTCTGATATAGCTAATCAGAGTCTAACTGCCAAATAGCTTATCCAAATTGGGAATCAGCATATCATGTTCAGTTGTTCCACATTATCCCTATTTAACCTATTTAAATGTTGTTTGGTAGGCAGTGAAGAAAATATTTGAATATAATCATAATCATCATCGCTCAGTTATACTGGTTCAAAGTAGCTGCTTCAGATTTATTTGTTGATATTTGATATCTGTTCAGTCTGATTCAGCTCCAGCTGATAGAAACTACTCTGATACTGATAATCCACATTTAACCATCATTAACTTGGTTTTAAAATAGTTATTTTAAGTTACACTCTCTATTTTTTACTGGTCTTAAGCTGGGATCATTTTTAGCTCATCGGGCCCAAGGACCATTTTCACAAGAATCTCTGCACGTCCACAAGTGTTGGTCAGATATTGGTAAAATATGATTAATTGTGAATCTCTTTGACTACAGCATAAGAAATACTGTAACCTGTGAGTTGTGATGATGAGGATGATCAGATACCAAATCACTGACATGCCAGTTTAACTTTTATGTGCAACATATCTATTAGTTTCCATCTGATCTGAAGGTTGGAATGAATCCTAACCCAACGGCTTTGTGCTTTTTGTAGATAAAAAAAACAACAGCACCACCAAGTAGACCAAAGACAGACAGACCAACTATCAGTCCAACAGATCCATCCTCTGTGTGTCCTCCTGTCTGACCTGCAGGTGAGAAACAGGTGTGAGGTGTCAGCTGTCAGGTAGGTGATGAGTGAAGAACAGAACAGAATCCATTTCCTCTTCAAACTGCTGTCAGACATTATCTACTGCACTCTGATCACATCACTCAGACCAGCTGCTTTCTACAAAGTCTCATCAACAACATCTTTAGAAACAAACATCAACAACCAGGAAGCAGCTTCACCTCTGATCACACACACACTCAACTCTACTCACTCACCTGGAGGATCAACAACACTCAGGTAGATGATGCTGATGGGGTCAGTGTCCAGATTCGCTCGCTTCCTTCGAATCATTCCTCTCCTGAAGACACGACACTCGTATCTTCCACTGTCGTTTCTCGTCACATCCTTCAGAATCAAAGACACATTTCCATCCTTCATGTGTTTGTCCTGCAGATCCACCCGACCCACAAACGATGAATGCTGGTGTTCTGGATCAAATTTCTTGTCCCGGTAGAAAAGGACATATTCATTTCCCAGGTCAGCTCTGCTCCACTCTACAACAATAATCGGTTTGTTGTTGTTTGGCACTCGACATGGCAGAGTGGCGTTCTGTCCAGACTCAGCTGTGATTTTTTTCTGGTCTGAATGAGGAAACAACACAAAGTGGAGAGATTAAAGGTCAAAGTACAACTGTTTATTTCTACAGCAGCCAGAGATCTCAACAAGCTCTGTTAAGCTTGCCCTGTACTACGGAGCGAGTCCAACATTACCAGGTTATCTTCCTGTGATGGTAAATGGCCTGCATTTGTATAGCGCTTTACTTAGTCCCTAAGGACAGTCATTCACCCATTCACACACAAATTCACACACACATTCTCACACTGGTGATGGCAAGCTACATTGTAGCCACAGCTGCCCTGGGGCGCACTGACAGAGGCGATTAATCTACCCTGGATTCATCTACACTGCCGATCAGGATACGTAGTTACACAAAACTGGTTTAATTTTAGTAGGAATTCGTCTGTGCATTAAATGTTTTAGTCAGTAAGACTGGAAAAAAGCTGCAATATTAAAGTTTGGCCTATTTAAAGGAAGGTGAAATACTGAAAGTTTATTTACTTTAATAGACACTCAGGATCAAATAGCTCTACAGAGTATGTCATACCCACAGCCATGCATGCTGCACTGTCACACCTACAGCAGCAGTGGAGCTATGTGCGAATGTTCTTTGTTGACTGTCCAGCAAAGCCACTGTCCTCAGAGAATAAGGAGCTAGTTTTGAAACGCCTTGAGGAAAAGAAGATGAGGAAAATAAGTGGAACGGACTTGACACAGAGACAAACACGGAGGTAGCACTGAAGCAACAGAAGGGAACTAACCAAATACAACATAACCACGATACTGAAACCTAACTTGAACATAACCTAAGAATTAAGGGTAGAAGGCAGACTGATGGAGGATAGAATAAATGACATTAAGGAAAAATAGAAACATAACTGATATTAAAAAATGACCAAAACTTAGACAAAAGGTCCACAAAACAAAAAGAATCACAAACCACACCCAAAAATTACAACGAAAGCAGCCCAAGTCTCTGCATGCTGCCTTTTCTGTGGCTACAGCTGTTTGTACACACAGAACACAAGCATGCAGATATTACCGACTCCTGAAACTACAACACAGTGCACTGACACACACATTACACTTGTCCGTCTCTCTGACATCTGGATTACAGCGACAGATGTTGAGTCCACCCAGCCTCGCGTCGCCTTCACACACGCAGAAATAACGAATCAATATGAAACAAAAAACACAGTTATTACTCTTAAACCAAGCTGGAACTTCTTTTTCTCCAAACCAAATGCAGACATCGTTGGATTTTTTTTTCACCTGCAGAGACGAACACGAAGCCCAAAAATAAAATCCACCAGTACAAAGCAGTTCCTGCAGCCATTTCCGTGTTATTTCGCTTTGCCAAGTCAGGTCAGTCCAAATGACGATGTGATAAACCAGACTGAACTTGAATTGAATTCAAGTCTGCAATTAAATTCAACGCTTAGGAAAGCTAAACCTTGCAGCCGTGACAACAGAGATCAGCCGGTTCCTCAAACTGCAGTGCTTGGTCACGTAACGTCACGTAACGTCACGTGATGTGACGTAATGTGACGTTTGTTACGTTTGTTACGTTTGTTACGTTCGTTACGTTTGTTACGTTGGGCGGAGCAGAAAAAAAAAAGTAGGATTTGGAAAAAAAGAAGAAGTTAAAAAATAATCACAAAATATGAAAAAAATAAAGTCAGCCCAAGTGTAGCGATGTAAACAGTCTTATTCGTCAGTCACTGAGTGGGGAAACATTTTTTGTTACAGACAGCGCGTCTGGCGTAGGCTTTAATGAGAGTGTTGGCACGAAAGTTTGCTCGATGACTTAGTGAGCAAGAGAGACTACTTCATCTTCTTTGTTTGAATTAATATAAAAATAACACTCTACTAAATGTAGTAAATATGTAATCAGCTCTTTCTTTCTTTCTTTCTTTCTTTCTTTGTAAGAGCTAAATCCCTAATGCAGACAAACACAAAGTTGCTGACAAATAGCCACGTTGAGCAGTTACACAGTTCCAGAAGACATTTCCATGTTAACTAGTTCTGCTGAGAACTAGTTAACACTTAGATTACTATAAATGTCTGAGGATACTGGTGTTCAGTGAATATCACAACCTGAGTTCAAAACCTAATCAAATTTGACTAAATCAAAGTTTTAAAATACGATTAAAGTCACTGATTTTGAGAATAGTGTTTGCAGCTGCTGTACCCATTTCCCTTTAGCAGATATTACATGAGGATGACTTGAAGCAGAAATGCTTTAAATGGTTTCAAGTGTAAAAAAAAAAGAATACAAAAAATCTAAAATTATTTGTTGTATGTGCGCTATTTGTATGTTTTCAAGAGTTGTTGCAATAGTACTTACAGCTCCTTCCCGCGACCCTCCATTTGTAGGCTGTAACACTGAACTTGTAAGCTTCGTTTCAACAAAGAGAATGAACAAGCTTCCCAAAGGAAAGCGCTCTATAACTCAGATTACCCTACGGGCATCCCAACAGAAAATTAAATATGTGTTTGATTAATACCAGAAATTCAATCCAGTTCCCAGAAACTCACACAGTCACACATTCCAAGACTGCCCATCTGTTTGGATCATAACCGAACTCTAACCTAATAAGGCTCCATGGATTTATTAGGAGAATGTATACCAATAACTGATGTAATCAGAAAATAGGTCACCAGAACTTTCTCTTAAAAATAACTAAGTAACTGTAATAGGACACAATGCATTTTATATTATCAATACTTAATTAGACCCTAAATACATACATACATACATTTAGGCCAAAAAGAGAAAGCCTACAATTACAAATTAATTAGTAAGTCACAAAGTCATAAAACTGTTGTTTTCTTAGACTCTTCAGAGCAGATGAGACTGAGGACTGTTCACTGCGTGGAGATCACTTTTAACTTAAAGGTTGCAGATAGAAATTTAGATGGTAACAGTTGGCTGACTTTTGGGTTTATTTTAAAACCCAAGAGATAGAAAAAAGTCTTTTAAGAGATAAATACTTGTGAAGAAATGTTTTTCTCTAAAACAACATACAAACCTGAGGCTGTTTCTATCACACTGACTTCAGCAAATTAAATCCAATCTGTTGGCCCGCTGTGTGAGCATATTTATGACTTTCAGCTGTCTGGGTTTTCAGAATCTGGGAATGATTCCCAATCAAAAGCACAAATTTTCCATACTGTGATTTATCATCTCTGAATAATCTAAGAGTGATTCTGATCAGAAAATTTAGATGTGTCTGAGGCGGGCTGTGGTTTGTGGCTTTGCAGCAGGGTGAGAGGTGGGAGCGCTGTGCCTTGAGATGTAGGATTCTCAATTTTTGCTTTTGTTATTTGCTGTTTATAGATTCTCTTAGTTTAGTCTAGCCTTCCCAGTGTCCTCATGTGTCTTGTCAAGTCTCCATCACTGTGAACTAATTCTCTGTTCAGTTATGTCCTGTTTTATTTTGATAGTCCTCTGCCTCTTGTGCCTTGCTTTTAGCTTTACATCCCCTTGTCTCGTTTTCAGCTTTCATTGAGATGTGTCTAGTTTCCCCAAGTGTCTCCATTTCGCTCTGATTACCTTTGTTTGTATATTTAGCCTCAGCTTTCCCTCTTTTGTTTTTGTTTGTTCTTAGATATTTGCATTCTACATCAGGCCGTTTTTTTGTTTTTTTGGACTCTTTTGAAGGTAGGCTTTCATGATTGACAGTTCAGAATAATCCTTCTTTATATAATACTGGCACTTGGTGGAGTCCCTCAATTCATCCCCCATTGGAAACAGGCTGCTTTAGCTCCTCCCCTTTAAGAGGACCCTTCAATTTAATGTACAGAGGATGCAATCTAAAAAAATGTGATTCATTCATAAAGTTACACACATTCAGACACACAAAAACAGATGCAATTGCACATACAGAACCTTACATCATGCATGTTATCGCACATAACCGATGCATGTGCACAGACGCTTCTATAACCATTTTATATGACTTTTCACTTTAGATTTAAGCTTTTAGTGAAGGAAGGGATCTTAAATTTGTCAAATTATACTTCATGTAGAGCTTCAGTTCTTTTCCAGTGTGTGTGTGTGTGTTTGTCTGTGTCTTTGTTCACTATTGACATTTGAACATGCATTAATATTGAAGGTGTTTTCATATTCATGTCAGTAGAAACTGACTTTTATAGAAGGATCAATGGATCTGTTTGTGTCCCTGTCACCCAGAGATACATTCCTTATGACAGCAGCTGCTATCAGATATGGGTTTAAAGGCAGGCCAGGTCTTTTGTTCCCGAGACTTGATTAAGGCCTTCTATTAATGCCCTCCCTGCTTGCATGGCTTTATGTGCTGGATTGTCTGACTTCTTTCTGCTGGTGATGGTTTTTGTTCTGGCTCCTCTTCTTTCTCAGGTCTCTGCTCAATGAGGTATTCACTGAAAACACTATCAGTTTTGGCCATCTTCTTTATGTGCTCTTGTAGCGTACAGTCTCAGGGGCCTGGGTACTCCTTTAGCCACCAGCTACACCAGCAGGGTGTCTGATCACCGGCAGGGCGGATCATTCAGCTGACTCTTCAGGACTTACTATTGGCAGGTATTTGGTGGTTGTGGTTTTCCTAGCAGTCTCTTTGTGACTCAAGTACACATATCTGTCCTCAGTGTTTACAGTATTGATTTCCCTCTCTTTGTTAACATCTGCCTACAGCACACTTGGATTAAAAGGAATTGTGGCTTTTGTGAGTCCGCCTTTATATTCTGCAAAGGCATACAGCGGTCCCTCGCTATAACGCGGTTCACCTTTTGCGGTCTTGCTGTTTTGCAGATTCTTTTTGTGCAATTTTGCATGCTTTTTTGGGTTTTGGGTTTTTGTTTTGTTTTTTACAACGCATTGTGTTCTGCGTCCTGATTGGCTGTAGACCACTGTCAATCAATCTCATGCCGTGTCTCCTGTACAGTACAGGATGTGTTCATCTTGTCAAATTTACATAAATCTTCGCTCGCTAGGGGTGTGACTCTGAAGTGCTGTACTGTATGTTTGTAAGTTTTCTCCAACAAACACAAAAATGTCGATGAAACGTTTTGCACCGTCAAAGTCACCTGCGGGTGTCTTTGATTTTATTCTATAATACTGCGCTTATTTTTCTACAAAGGTTTGAACTTTGAGAGTGTTTAAAAAAGAGAGAAAAGTGTTAAAATGTTCATGCCTGTCTGAGAAAAGTGTATAAAGTGTGTAGTGAGGGGTTTTACAGACTTCAAACATCTATAATAATTGTAAAAAATAAAGTTAGCTACTATTTCACCTATCGCTGGTTATTTTTAGAACGTAACCCCGCGGTAAATGAGGGACCACTGTATACATAGTACATTGCTAAATGTTTGTACACACAGCTCTTGCTAGGTGCACTGGCTTACACTGAGTGACTGGGTTTGTTTACTCCCACTAGATCTGCTTATTACATACATAATGCTCACACATTATTTTAAAACTAAAGAAAATCACATATTTGAACAATCAGGTCATTTTAACAGAATACAATATTGCAATAAAATAAAACATTGTGGGGGAATGTCTCTCGTCAATAATACATTTCTTGTTCTTGCACAAATTACATTCTGATGTCAGTGCTGTAAATTCTGGTGTGTGAATCAGTGAATTGATGCCTCGTTTCCTCTTGGTGTTTGTTCAAATATATATTTTTTCATTAGTATGGCTAAAACAGGATTACATACCGACAAAGCCCTTAAAGACCATCCTAAGGGAAACAGACGTCACTACAGTAGAGAACAGAAGAACAGGA
Organism: Oreochromis niloticus; assembly: GCF_001858045.2. Taxonomy (NCBI): domain Eukaryota; kingdom Metazoa; phylum Chordata; class Actinopteri; order Cichliformes; family Cichlidae; genus Oreochromis; species Oreochromis niloticus. Next base: position 54,643,717 of record NC_031967.2, read on the forward strand.
GATGTCTTTCCCCAAAACAATCACAGGCCCTTTCTGATGACATCATAGAACGGAGATAGATTTGCCCACTGCCATAAGAAGATCATTTGTAACCTTCACTAAAGCTGTTTCTGTGCTGTGCTGAGCGCTGAAACCTGACTGAAACTCTTCAAATAAGCCATTCCTCTGCAGATGATCTGTTAGCTGTTTGACAACTACTCTTTCAAGGATTTTTGATATGAAAGGAAGGTTGGAGATTGGCCTATAATTAGTTAAGACAGCTGGGTCTAGAGATGGCTTTTTAAGTAAAGGTTTAACTACAGCCAGCTTGAAGGCCTGTGGTACATAGCCGATTATTAGAGATAGGTTGATCATATTTAAGACTGAAGCATTAATTAATGGCAGGACTTCTTTGAGCAGTTTTGTAGGAATGGGGTCTAAAAGACACGTTGATGGTTTGAAGGAAGTAATTATTGAAGTTAACTCAGAAAGATCAGTTGGAAAAAAAGAGTCTATGAATATCAATGGTACTAAAAGTAGCTGTAGATAATATTACATCTGTGAGATGATTTTGAGTAATTTTTTCCTCTAATGGATAAATTTTATTTATGATGAAGTTCATGAAGTCATTACTAGTTAACGTTAAAGGGATGGTTGGCTCAACAGTGCTCTGACTTTTTGTCAGCCTGCAGTGCTGAAGAGAAACCTGGGGTTGTTCTTATTTTCTTCAATCAGTGATGAATAGTAAGATGTTCTGGCTTTGCGGAGGGCTTTCTTATAAAGCAGCAAACTATTTCTCCAGGCTAAATGATGATCTTCTAAATTTGTGTTCTTGCTGAATATTTATTAATATTTTGTGCTTTTGCTGTTCCACACTTGGTAGACGGTCCCTTAGAGCTCAGGCTCATGTATATCTGAGGTCAACTCCTTTGAATGAGACTGAAATTGTCGAGTTTTGTTTGCATTAATAATATGCAAAACGTTCACATCCCATCAGTATGTTAGGGTTCGGAGGGATGAGAGCTGTTTGGAATGACTCTATACATCTAAATGTCTTTTACGTTCTGATCATGAGTCACTTTGGAAAACTCTATCTGATAAGGTTAAGGTATGGTTATGGTTAGGGTTACGGCTATGGTTAGTGCTGGAATGGATGGCTGGAGCGTGTGTTACCGCCGGAAGCGATATTGTATTAGATTCAATTGAGAAAATCGTCGGAATCATCGGAATATTACATGTTGGGAATCAGAATGCAGCTGTTGGAGCTCCAATAATGTTTCTGATGAGGTATAGAGAGCAGAAGTTGAAATATTTCAATTTCTTACCAACTTAACTTCAGTGAAAAGTAAAAAGTGAAGTGTTGTGATTCTGTGATTTTTAAAAAAAAACCCAACTTTGTTCATTTGTTTTATTTACCGAGCGTACTTATTTACTCACCTCCATTTGAATCAGTTGGTTCTGAAGCATGGATGTGTGTCAGTATCCATTATGACTTATTTCAGATATACAGTATGTCTACACTAACATATTTTATTTAGCATTGTTCACTCTTTATAATTTACCCAAGTTTAATTTTATTTAACAGGTGATGAAGCTGCAATTCTGCTTCATTATTTATTATATTTGGATTTTAACATGTCTGGGTTCAAATCTTTGAATGTGCACATATCCACTCTGGCTGCTTTTTAAATGTGTTTTCTGACAACATCTCACAGCTGTATTTTAACAGCATTTGACAGCATTTCCAAAGCCTTCACTCATGAACCTTTATAATTATGCTGTGATCAGTGCCGTCAGTGCCACAGATCACATACAGACTAATTACACTGACAGCTGCCTCAATCTCTACAGAGTCACAGAGTCAGAAAAAGTTCACAGTGTGATACTGATGAGTGTTTGTAACCCAAACTGATTGTGAACTTCTGCAGATTAAAACACTTTAATGTCGTATTTAGTGGCTGTATTAATGAAAACAGGTGCAGCTGGAAGTTAAGCTCTCACAGTCGTAGCTCTCTACAGTAATTAAAATAAAATGGTTTCCTGATCAGGAAAATGAAGCTAGGGCAGAAGTGTGTTAAAGCTGTGGTGGTCTGCATTGGCTGACCAACAGACAGTGATAGCTGCAGTTGCAAAGAGTCGTTGATCTTATAAAAGTCTGTGAAAAAAATGACTTTTCGAGTTGATCACTTTAAAATCCTTCATGCTGAGCTCATGATTTTCATTTTGGGTCACATGCAAAAAATATGCAATTTACTTTGGTAAGAATTTCCCAGTTAAATTTTGAATAAACCCTTCCCTGCTGTTCCTCTGACACCACAGTATATTTATGCTGGACGAAGAAAAATGGTGTAGTGGCCACTTTTGACCTTTACTTTCTGTCCTTTGTGCTCGTGTAACAAGTGGAGCTCCACAGTGTGGGATTAAATAAAGTCTGTTATTTCTTAATGAACGGAAGCTTAAATTTGTTTTTCACCACATGCAGCTTCTGTTCGTTACTGCTGTTTACTAAGCACAGAATGTTTTTCATACCTTTTCTGCAAGTGTTTTTTTTGTGAGTGTGTGGGTTGTGTTAGTAATGAGGGTGTTTACACAGTTAGACTGACTCTAATGACAAGGATCTGTTGTTCTCTCTGTCTCTGTCACCCAGAGGTAAATTCTTTATGACAGCCGGTGCTATCAGATAAAGGTCTAAGGTCACGCCCACCAACTGTAGGACTTTTCAGCTGACGTGAGCAACTGAGATATTTTCCTCTGCTTTCATCTTATTTTTAGTTCTTCTTAGCTGCTGCCATGGTTGATGTATGTTGCAATGTATGAAGTTGTGTTTCGTTGTGTCAGTGCTGTCTTTGACATTTTACTAGAAGGACTGTATTGAGGTCACAGTCGAAGAAGCTTGATTTGATTTTATTGTTTTGCGCTGGGCATGTAAGTAGGGTGCATTTCTTAAATAAATCAAAACTGGATTTTCTATAATTCACAAATGTTCACATTTTGCAGTGTTTTCATGAGAAACAGTGAACATGAGAGCTTGTTGTAGCTGTTGCAGGGCTTCAGATGGAAATGTTTCATACAGAAAAACACGAGCAGGAGACATAAGTTGTGTTCAGTCTGCAAGCTCTTCCTCGTCTATTTATTAAACAGAATTTCACCATCTTTCTCTGTCCATACACATTGTCATCTTGTCGTCACATATTTCTCTTGTAACAAAAAAAGATCTTTAAACACATTTGGTTACCTTGTTTGTTTAGGTATAATTATACAAAAAATTGACGTTATATCGGTCCCTTTTATATATAGTGTAACCTATGATTAAATTATTCAGCTGTTAAACTACAAAAATATATCTTTGCAGTAGCATGAACACAGTGATTAACTTGCTTTTTGTTACCTTTGTAAACTCTCTTTTTCTCTTAACACATGCGAGTTGGAGTGGGGAGTTGCATTTCTTGTCACCCCCACGTTATCCCCTAGGGCGAAGACGTAACACAAATTCCTGCGTTTGCCATAAATCTGTGGGTGTCACATACCATTCCCCAAAAAATAAACAAAAACAATTCGTACTGTTTCCCCGTGTTTAACCTTACTGCACAAGGAGGTTACTTGTGACTGGATCACTTCCAAACTTATCCTGCCTTTACACAGAAATTCACTCGTTCTCCTTGGAACACATTGCTCCATTTTATTAATTTATTTGTTGACAAAATAATTTCATTATTGTTTTTCTCCTTTTGCATTAGTTATCATCTTGTTTTCATTGGTAAAATAAATAAACAAATACATAAAAACTATGAGAAAAATTATTGGTCAACAAATGTAATACTGGTAGAAATAAACTAAACTGGAGAAGTTTCCAAATAGCAGAATTAAAGCTGTTCATACAGACTCCGCCTCTACAAGCAAATCATCAAAGATCAAAACTGATAAATGAAAAAATTAGGATAAAAATTATTTTGGTGGAAGTGGATTGTGGCAGTCTAAGTAGGGACTGGCTGCACTATAAATACTTTATTGGCATTATTACTTTTTAACAGCAAAATAATCATGAAAATGAAAATGAAAAAAAAAAAACTTATTCAGTTTTTTGTTAAATCTTCTTAAGAAAGCTTTTAAGTAAAAAGGAGAAATACACTAAAGAATTCAATTGTAATTGTGTTATACGTCTACAGCTGATCGCTGTGTGTCCATCGCTGCTCGCTACAACTCTCAGGTAGACGGTGCTGATATGATCAACAATGCTTTTCCTGCCATCTGTTCCTCTCTGGACGACGTAACACTGAAATGTTCCAGTGTCGTCACTCGTCACGTCCCTCAGAGTCAAAGACACGTCTCCGTCCTTCATCCGTCTGTCCTGCAGATCCACCCGGTTCACAAACGATGGAAGCTGGTTCAATGAAATAAACTGCTCATCCTGGTACATGAGGACATGTCCTTCCTGCAGGTCAAGTCTGAACCACTCCACAGCTCTGATGGGGACGCTGATATGTGGAGTTTGACATGGCAGAGTGACGTTCTGTCCAGGCTCAGCTCTGATAATTTTCCCATCTGAAAGAGGAGAAAAGTGTTTGTACACAGTGAGGAGCAAACAGAGAGTCAACTGATCTAAAGAAACCTAATTTAATGTTTTTGAACTGAGCTGTAAAATATTTGTCACTCTGAGATTTCAGTATGGAAATCCATTTGATTAAAGCTGATGGAAGTGTTTCTAAAGGTTTATATTAGACACTTGTGACTATTCTTACAATTATCCTCAAAAAATATTAACCTTAAGTTTGAATTTTATCCCACTCTACAATTTTCACTTATTTATTCATTGATTCCTCTGGAGATCGGCTGGAAGTCCAAAAGATTTGAATTGCTGTCAGGCCTGATCAGTCACCAAAACACAGCCCACAGACCCCCACAAGGAGGAACCCTAGTTGATAGTGGGCCATGAGTGTGGTGGATAACACAGGTAGGTACTTATTTATTCACCTCCATTTATTCTGCTCAGAGTTTGATTTTGCACTGCTTCTCAAACATATTTCAGGATTAACAAAATGAGAGTTTTTACTGAATCTACTTTCTGTAACAGGGGCTCAGATCTTTAACTCTTCATGTGCAGAAGCTTCTGATCATGCCATGTACTCAAAGACAGAATCAAGCATCAGACAGAAAACTCATGAACTTGTAACATGAGTTATAATCCAAACATGGCTCGTAGTGTTAGTTTGTAAATGCAGTTGAATTTAAAGCAAGTTGAGTCTCACCTGTAGAGGCAAACAGGAGGCAGACAGAGAGTAAAATCCAGCAGAGAGACGCACATGTCCCAGCAGGCATTTCACCCACTTCCATTCATCCAGAGCTAAAAAAAACTATTTTAAATTTCCAAACAGCGATGTCTATGTTTTTCCAATAAGGACAGAATAACTGTGACTTAAACTTGACTTAATCAAACACTAGTCAGCATGACATCGGGTGTGTGTTTGTTTTCAGCAGCTCTCTCAGTCTGTATTCCGAGAAACTATATGATGTTTATTATGAAATCTCTCAGTCTTCAAATGACACGGGCTATTATGCTGCTGTACATAAATATGTGGGAGTGCCATTTGACAGAGCAGACTGACTTGTTTTTATGTATATGCAGTGTGTGATTCCACATGTGCCCTGGATATAGTGCCTTCAACCAAAAGTGTTCATTTCCTCGGTCGAGGAGGATATATTTTCATATCTATGCTTTAAAAAAAGATAAAAGCAAATAAATTCAGTTTGTTAAACTCTGATTGTTTCCAAATATGACAGTCAAACATAATGAGGAGAGATGAGTTCACTCTGCAGGGAAAAACATTACATGAGAAATGTTGAGACAAATTCAATTCAGTTTTGAATCAGTTTGGAAATTTGAAACTTTGCCAGAGCGGATGTGTTCATATATTTTCAGATTCATATATTTGAACTTCTGCTGTCAATATCTGATTTGAAATGTTGTTAGCGCTCCAACAGCTTCTCCTTTTCACATTCATATTATTATGGCACACAAAAATCAGCTAGCTCATTTTCATTTATATGTGTTTACGTCAGGAGCCACTACTCCTCCACATCTAAAGGAGCCAGTTGAGGTGTTCCAGGCAATGTAATGGAGGTTTTTTTTAAACTGACTCTCATGAAAAGGATCTCTTGTTCTGTTTGTGTTGCTGTCACCCAGAGGAAAATTCCACATGACAGGACAGGACTTTCTAGCTGAGATGAGCATGTCACATATTTTCCTTTGTTTGTTTGTTTTTTTTAACATCTTATTTTTAGTTGTTTTCAGCTGTTGTTTTAAAATTTATAAAGTTGTGTTTTGCTCTGTCAGTGCTGTCTTTGACATTTGAAGGTTTATCTAAATAGTGGTAAAAGAAGCTTGATGTTGTGTGTGTGTGTGTGTGTGTGTGTGTGTGTGTGTGTGTGTCTGTGTTAGACATGTAAGTGGAGTGCATCACTTAAAGAAATCAAAACAAAAGAACACTGACTGAGGTTCACATCTTTAAACCCACTTGGTTACATTGTTTTTTTTAAGTATGAATATATAAAATAATAACATTATATCACTCCCTTTTAAATACAGTGTAACTTACAGCTGAAGTATAACTTACAGCTGGCTCTCCAGCTCCAAAAATATATCTGTGCAGTAGCATTAATACATTGAGTCCAAGTCGACTATATTCATAACTGAACAGCTTCACTGAGCATGCTGCTGCAAGGCGGTTGGTGCCTCTCATGGTGGTAACCCCCAAACTAAATGGTGGACACCACAGGTGGAGGGAGCCACCAGACTGAGGAAGGAGTCCTATGGCTTGGTTAACCTGTGGTTCTTTCGAGGCAGCTGGTCGTACCCACAGGCCAAGTGCAATGCAGCTCGGGCAGTGGCTGAAGCAAAAACTTGGGTGTGGGAGGAATTTGGAGACGCCATGGACAAAGAAGATGCCTTAAAGAGATTCTGGCAAACCGTCAGGTGACTCAGGAGGGGAAAGGGGTACTCTACCTACACTGTGTATAGTGCGGGTGAAGCGCTGCTGATTTTGAATGAGAACATTTTCGGGCGGTGGAAAGAATACTTCAAGGACCTCCTTAATCCTACTGACATGTCTTCAGTGGAGGAAGCAGAGTCTGGAGACAAGGGGGAGAACTTATCGAATTCCTGGGGTGAGGTTACTGAGGCAGTTAAAAAACTCCTTGGTGGCAGAGCCCTTGGGGTGGATGAGGTTCACCCTGAGTTCCTGAAGGCTCTGGATGTTGTAGGGCTGTCCTGGTTGACACACCTCTACAATGTTGCGTAGAGATCAGGGGCAGTACCTCTGGATTGGCAGACCTGCTTTCGCCACTGCTCTACTCCCTCTACACTTCAGACTGTCTGGCCACTCATGGCTCCAATACCAGTGTGAAATTTGCTGATGACACAGTACCATCTGGGCAAGAACAGAGAGGCTCAAGAGGAGCTTCTACCCTATGCAGAAACCCGAACTGGAGATGTTTGTCCTGTGAGCTATGTTTAGCTGGTTCATCGTATAAGATGTGACACAACAGACTTAATGAACACCAACTGCTGTCACTCTCTTGGAGCATTTTCCTATCACAGGATCTATTGTTCTTTCCCAACAGAAAAGCCAATTCAAAAATGTAATTTAAAAGAAAAGAACAGAAGCTGCACGCAGTGAAGAACTTTATGCAAATAACATCTGTGCAGGTCAAACAACAGGTTTTTAAATTCTTCTTTAAATTCACCATAAAGCTACTTCATCAGCTGTTTTAAAGAAAAATCTCTCTCTCTCTCTCTGACACACACACTCACACTGTTCAGAGGTCAACCTTTAAGATTCAGTCTGCGATGCAGTCTTATCTCTTTACTGTTATTTATAATGTTTTGATTTAAGCTAGGTTTCACCGTTTGTCTTTTATCACTAGATTTACTATCCTGCGCAAATTTGCGTAACTTCCCTAAACCCAATACCCCCTAGAATTACTGGCTTTTTTATTTTCTGGTGCAAGTCCCGAGGTGTTAAGCACCCCTGCTGAGATTTTCACAGGTTGTCAGCTTGTTTCTCCTACAGCTTTTGTTGTGCAAACCACCCATTGTCCTTGAGGCCTGGCACATTTGCATTTGCTCACTCAGAGTTGCTCAGATCCAAGGCAGGCCAAACCTCTGTGTTACAACTTTCAGAAATGCCTGATAGAAATGCTTCAACTTACTCATGAGATTTTGACCACATTTTTTGCGGAAGTCACAACTATACTGAATGCACGACCGTTGTTGCCAGCTGCAAGAAATGCTGTTCCCTACCAAGGTTCGTTTCAAAGTTTGAAAGACTTTGAAATAAAACAGACTTGTGTACCCATATATTGTGAATGTCTGTCTTTTGTATGTAGGTTGTAACACAGAGGTTTGGCCTGCCTTGGATCTAAGTAAACAAATGCCAATGTTGCACAAACACACACACACACACACACACACACACACACACACACACACACACACACACACGCACACACACACACACACACACACACAGCAAATCTGCATTTATTTGTCCCACAAGTGGAAAATCTGCATTGTCATTGCAAAAAAGTGGACAGAGCTCAGTATAGAAAGTGCACTATACAAACAATCTGGAAACATAAATATGGACACGTGTATTCAAAAATATTGGTGTATGTATACACACACACACACACACACACACATATCTATCTATCTACGTGTGTGTGTGTGTATGTATATATATATATATACATACACACACATACACATATATATATATATATATATATATATGATATAGATGTGTCTGTGTGTATAACTAGACTTTATGCATATTATATAAGGTGTGGCTATATAAATATATAAATATATGTACAACTCTGTGTATATATGTTTATGGACAGGCATGCAGGCAGGTAAGGAAGGAAAGCAGCCTTGCAGGGAAGGAAAAACTTGAATCTCTCATGGTTAGGGGTTGGGGGAGGGTGTGTTTGCACAACAAAAGCAGGAGAACAATGGAGCTGACGACCTGTGAAAATCTCAGCGGGGTGCCAAGAGGTGTTAAGGTCGGGGGGAATTTACGCAAATCTGCGCAGGCCAGTAAATCTAGTAGTAGGGACTTGCACCAGGGAAAAAAGGCTCAGTAATTCTAGTGTTATGCAGATCTTTGACACACATTACTTTAGTTCTTTAGTTATCTCTAAGAACTAGTATAAAAAACCCCACCTCCAAGTCATCTTTCTTTCTTTCAGTGTGAAAAACTTCACACTTTGAAAATGTTTACATTTAGTAAACCATCCATTAAAGGGTACTTTAATAATGGAATAATAATAAAATGTTTTTCTGGGTTCAAGCTAAACAAGGCAGCTTCCTAAGCCTCATGGAGGATTTCCAGCAGTGAGAAAGTGTGGATTATTTCCTGATGTGTGTGTGCTACATTTTTAGTAAACTCCCCCCATCACTCTAGAACAGGGGTAGGCAACTCCCACTGACATGACTGCTGTGGCACTGGGCAAACCTCCACCCGCCCCACTCCTGCTAAACAGGTGAAAATAGATTTAGGAACGACAGGACTCAGTGCCGCTGAATCTTTGATTTTATTTATTTTCTGCTGTGTTTTACTTGCATCTATTTGAAAGAGTGAGTGTAAACATACACAAAAAATGTATTTTATATGCTGGAATATGCAGAAAATAGGTTTAAATGTTAAACAAATTTCTTTAAGTCAAAAACTGTTGCATATGATTTAATTTTTGCTTGACGCATAAAGTTAAAAGATCAAAACTAAGAATAATAATAAGAATAACTTTATTTATCCCGAGGGAAATTCTTTTGTCATGTACATGCTCAAAGCAGCAGGAGAGACAGAGGAACAGATAAATAAGATATACAATATATACAATAAGAATAGTAGTGTACAGTAATATACAGTAGTAGGATAGTGCAAGACATAGTATCAGAAAACTCTAACAAAGTAATATAAATGACTGTATCCTGGAGAATAAATAACTTAACTATCAGTGCAGGCGATTCTAGAAAGTGACATAGTATATGTGTGGGGGATGGGGGGATGAAACGAATATATAATATTCAATAAGTACTGTTGGGTAATATTACACGGTCTGAAAGGGAACAGAATAACATTGGTAATAGTCTCAGGAAAATCACCTACAGAGTGAGGAAGAGTTAAACAGTCTTATTGCCACCGGTACAAAGGATTTACTGTGGCAGTCAGTTCTGCATTTCGGGGCAATGAGTCTTTTGCTGCGTTTGCTCCGATGGTCCATCATGGGGGCGTGCATGGGGTGGGAGGGGTTGTCCATGATAGAAAGAAGCTTTTTTAGGATTCTCCTCTCGGACACCTCCTCCAGGTTCTCAAGTCTGACACCCAGGACAGAACCAGCCTTTCTAATCAGTTTGTTCAGCCTGTTGGCATCAGCTGTCTTCACCCCACTTCCCCAGCACACAGCTGCAAAGAACACGACGCTCTCCAACACAAGTGATAGAACATGGTCAGCATTTTCCTACCAACATTGAAGGACCTGAGTCGCCTCAGTAGGAAAAGCCGACTCTGCCCTTTTTTGAAGATAGCATTGGTGTTCTTGGTCCAGTCCAGTTTACAGTCCAAGTGTACCCCCAGGTACCGGTAGTCCTCAACGATCTCCACATCAGCCCCTCTGATGGTGACAGGGTGAGGAGGAGGAGCCTGCTTCATAAAGTCCATAATAAATAAAAGAATTTTTAAAAAGAGACTTTTCATTTAATTACATTATATTGTGATGGATTATGCAAAAAAGTCTGGCTGTGTATCATGTTTTTAAAAGTAACTAAGTAATTAATTACTTTTGAAAACAAGTAATCAGTAAAGTAACAGGATTACTTTTTTGGAGAAGTAATCAGTAAAAACTCATACTCAGTCTAATATTCAAGGTAATGCTGGTGGCTTTGAGTTTTTTTGTGTGAAAACCTCAAACAGTTTCTAAGTAGAAGTCAATTTGTGTGTGTGGTGTTATGAGTGCTAGATCACACCTTTGTAAAAAGTTGGAAATAGTTTTGTGAATTAGACAACTCGTATTGTTTCACTGTAAATATTGAACACTGCAGCAGCCTCCTGCAAACTTTTTCTCCTGAAACCTGTTTTCTCTTGTTTGTCGCAGTAGAAATTTATCTAAGCAAATTGTCTTTTGTTTGACTTTTATTTTGTGCAGGGAAGATTAGGGAGCTTTAGAGATCTTTTGTTTGCTATTTTGCGATAGCTCACTGCCAAAGTCAGTAAACAGCTGCATGGGGTTTGCAGTTGCTCAGAGTGGGGAGTCACATTTCTTCTTACGCCCAGGTTACTCCCTAGGCTGAGGACGTAACATAACACAAATTACTGCTGTGACCATAAATCTGCAGGTGTCATGTAAAAAAATAAACAAAAATAAACTTGTACTGTTTCCCCACAAGGAGGTTACTTCTGATTGGATCACTTCCAAACTCATCCCGTCTTTCTACACAACTTTATTAGTTCTCCTTGGAACACATCGCTCCATTTTCATCTCTTTTTTGTTGAAGAAACTGTCATCACATTTGTTTGTTGTTTTTGTCCTATTGCATTAGTTATCATCTAATTTTCTTTAGGAAAATAAAAGAGCAAATATATAAAAGCAATGACAAAAAGTTTCCAAATAGCAGAATTAAAGCTGTTCATACAGAATTAACCTCTACAAGCAAATCAACAAAGATCAAAATTGATAAAAAGAAAGGAGGAAAAATATTTATTTTGGTGGAAGTGGATTGCAGCAGTGTTAAAGTAGGGACTGGCTGCACTATAAGAAGTTTATTGGGATTATTACTTTTTAACATCAAAATAATCATGAAAAAGTAAATTACAAAAAAAACAGTTACTGCTCATCTTTTTTTTTTAAATTTCCTTAAGAATGCATTTAAGTAAAAAGAAGAAATACACTAAAGAATTCAGTTGTAATTGTGTTATACGTCTACAGCTGATCGCTGTGTGTCGATCGCTGCTCGCTACAGCTCTCAGGTAGACGGTGCTGATATGATCAACAATGCTTTTCCTGCCATCTGTTCCTCTCAAGACAACGTAACACTGAAATGTTCCAGTGTCGTCACTCGTCACGTCCCTCAGAGTCAAAGACACGTCTCCGTCCTTCATCCGTCTGTCCTGCAGATCCACCTGGTTTACAAACGATGGAAGCTGGTTCAATGAAATAAACTGCTCATCCTGGTACATGAGGACATGTCCTTCCTGCAGGTCAAGTCTGAACCACTCCACAGCTCTGATGGGGACGCTGATATGTGGAGTTCGACATGGCAGAGTGACGTCCTGTCCAGGCTCAGCTTTGATAATTTTCCCATCTGAAAGAGGAGAAATGTGTTCGTACACAGTGAGGAGCAAACAGAGAGTCAGCTGATCTAAAGAAACCTAATTTAATGTTTTTGAACTGAGCTGTAAAATATTTGTCACTCTGAGATTTCAGTATGTAAATCCATTTGATTAAAGCTGATGGAAGTGTTTCTAAAGGTTTATATTAGACACTTGTGACTATTCTTACAATTATCCTCAAAAAATATTAACCTTAAGTTTGAATTTTATCCCACTCTACAATTTTCACTTATTTATTCATTGATTCCTCTGGAGATCGGCTGGAAGTCCAAAAGATTTGAATTGCTGTCAGGCCTGATCAGTCACCAAAACACAGCCCACAGACCCCCACAAGGAGGAACCCTAGTTGATAGCGGGCCATGAGTGTGGTGGATAACACAGGTAGGTACTTATTTATTCACCTCCATTTATTCTGCTCAGAGTTTGATTTTGCACTACTTCTCAAACATATTTCAGGATTAACAAAATGAGAGTTTTTACTGAATCTACTTTCTGTAACAGGGGCTCAGATCTTTAACTCTTCATGTGCAGAAGCTTCTGATCATGCCACGTACTCAAAGACAGAATCAAGCATCAGACAGGAAACTCATGAACTTGTAACATGAGTTAGAATCCAAACCTCAGTGTTAGTTTGTGAATCCAGTTGAACTTAAAGCAAGTTGAGTCTCACCTGTAGAGGCAAACAGGAGGCAGACAGAGAGTAAAATCCAGCAGAGAGACACAGATGTCTCAGCAGGCATTTCATCCACTTCCACCCATCCAAAGCTAAAGAAAATTATTCTAAATTTCCAAACGACGATGTTTTTGTTATGTCCCAAGAAGAACAGAATAAGCGTGATTTAAACCTCATTAGATGAAACACTAGTTAGTTCGGTTGCTTGCTGTGCTGTTGCTTGCTGTGCTGTTGCTTGCTGTGCAGACTGACCTGTTTTTAGGTATTTGCAGTGTTTGAGACCACATGTGCCCTACAGTGCTTTCAACGAAAGTGTTGATTGCGTCAGTCCAGAAAGTTAAATTTGCATATTTAAACTTCAAATAAAAGATAAAAGCAAATAACTCCAGTTTGTTAAACTCTGATTGTGTCCAAATGTGACAGTCAAACACAAAGAGGACAGATGATTTCACTCAGCAGGGAGAACATTACATGACAAATGTTGAGACATTATGTCAAATTCAATTCAATTTTATTTATGGAGGGTGAACGGCAGACCCAGTGTTGGATTACATAAAGTCTGTTATGTGTTAATGAAGTTAAGTTTATATTTGCTCTTCATCACATGCAGCTTCTCTTCGGTTTTGGTGTTTTGCTAAGCACAGAAAGTTTTGCGTACGTTTTCCGCAAGAGCGGTTTTCTTTTGTGTGTGAGTGTGTGTGTGTGTTGTGCTAGTAATGGAGATGTTTTGTGACTGTGTTGTGTGTTTTGTGATGTGACTGTCATCTAAAGGATTTCTTGTTCTGTCTGTGTCCCTGTCGCCCAGAGGTAAATTCCACATGAGAGCAGGTGCTATCAGATGACGGTTTAAGGCCACCCCCACCATCTACACTCCAACTTACAGCTGAACTCTGCAGCTCTCCAGCTTCAAAAACATATCCGTGCAGTAGCATTAACACTGTGATTAACCTGCTTATTATTACCTTTGTAAACTCTTTTTATCTCTGAACACATTCAATAATACATCACATCTGACAGTAACCACTAAACAGAGAGATAGAACTTCATTAATCCCTCAGGTCGGTTCCTCCGGGAAATTCAGTTTCTAGCAGAACACCGACAAAATTTACATAGCACAGAATTAGGATTATATGAATATAAGTATAAATATAGGATATATACATATATATATATAAATACAAATAGGTGTATATATAGGTATATAGACATATATAGCTATAAATAGGAAGGAATAGTTAAATGAAATATACTCATTAATGGGATATAGCAGCCAAAAGTCAAGTCAAATTTATTTATATAGAACATTTAAAACAACAACTTTTGACAAAGGTGCTGTACATTTTAAAGATATAAAAACATAGGAAGACATAATAAAAGTTAAGAAAAAGAATAATAAAATTAGAAGCTTTGAGTAAGAAATGGGATAAATAAATGTAGTACAAACTCATTCTGATTTAAAAGCCAAGGAATGGAAGTTGGTTTTGCAGATGCACTTTGAAGTTGTCCAATTTTGTGAGGTCCTGATGTGAAGGGGCAGTTTATTCCACAATTTAGGAGCAGTCACAGCAAAGGTCTGGTTCCTTTGTGCTTTAATCTGGACCTCGCCAAAAAGTTTATTGCACATTTTAACTATTGTCAGTGTATTGCACCGTGACATACTCCCCCATCTCCTAAAACAAATATATACCAGGCTGTATTTACAGTGTACGGGGGGCTACACTGTAAATACAGGGGGGCTCGCTTGAGGAGCTGTCTGTATGCTTGATAGAGGAACACCAAAATGTGGTCGGACTGTCCAAAATGCGGGCGGGGCACTGCCTTGTTTGCACCCCTTATGTTGCTGCACACGTGGTCCAGGATGTTGTTATTCCTTGTATTGATGGAATTTTGGGAGCACAGTCCTGAGGTTGCAGTGATTAAAATCCCTGGCAACAACAAACAGAGCATTTCATGTTTGCTGATGATGTCATGCAGTGGTCTTACCGCCGTAGTCTGATCAGACCGCAGCAGGATGTAAACCAGCCAGCAGAAACACAGCATTGAACCCCTGTGGGTGAATAAAAGAGTCTGCACTTCACCATCAGCACTTCGATGTCCGCACAAGAGTGTTACTATGTTTGCATAAAAAATAAAGCATGTACAGTAAGGCGGGCCATCTTGTTAAACTACATACATGTGGAACAGGAACTCCCATTTAAGTTCAAAGTATTTAAAAGTCAAGATCATCAGACTAAAACACAGCATCTTTCATGTCCTCATTTATTCATTGTGCTTCAGTAACTCACACTACTGACCTGTTTTACAGAAAAAAGGAAGAGACAGGAGACATGAGCTGCATTCTGTCTGCAGGCTCTTCCTCGTCTGAGGTAGAGGAGCCTTGCAGCACCCTAACACACTCAGAGCCACTTTCCCCTTGTGGCAAAGTAACACAATTAAATCTCTTTACCTCCAACTAAAAAATCAGTGTAGTACTGCAGCAAACAAGACCTTTCCCACCAATAAATTCTTCAAACAAATGTTATGACCCAAGATCATTTGGGTCATATGTGTGTGTTTTTATATGTATGACTCCTCCTCCAGAGGACGTGACTGTGGGTCTTTCTCTCTTCTCCCTCCCAGGTGTGTGCATGGGTATGTGTTGATGGAGACAGGTCCCTGCTGAGTGGTTGGATTGGAAAATTACTTGGACAGCAGGCTCTTAACCGACTCGCCCCTCTCTCCTAGCCTCCACCACCCAACAAATAGCCTGAGTTTCTGCTGGTAGCTTTGGGTGGTTTTGGAGTGGGGAGTCACATTTCTTGTTACGCCCAGGTTACTCCCTAGGCTGAGGACGTAACGTAACGCAAATTACTGCAGGTGTCATGTAAAAAAATAAAATAACCAAAAATAAACTTGTACTGTTTCCCCACATTTAACCTTACTGCACAAGGAGCTTACTTCTGATTGGATCACTTCCAAACTCATCCTGTCTTTCTACACAACTTCATTGGTTCTTCTTCACATCGCTCCATTTTCATCTCTTTTTTTGCTGAAGAAGGTGTTGACACATTTCATTACTGTTTTGGTCCTATTGCATTAGTTATCATCTTGTTTTCATCAGGAAAATAAAAGAGCAAATATATAAAAGCAATGACAAAAATGATTGGTCAACAAATTTAATACTGCTGGGAATAAACTAAACTGTAGTTTCCAAATATCGGAGTTAATGCTGTTCATACAGAATCAACATCAAGGACTTTATTACATCCATACTTTATTTAAATTATTACTTTTTAACAGCAAAATAATCATAAAAAAGACTTTTACATAAAAAGTTACTTACTCCATTTAAAAAAAAAGTACTCTTAAGAATAAATTTTATTGAAACAGTGAAATACACACACACACAAAATAACTGTTAGAAGTCTACAGCTGACTGCTGGATGTCGATTGCTGCTTGGGACTAACAGGCAACTCAATATTCACCTCTTGAGTCATCTGAGGTTTGCATTAATTCTTCTTCTCCTCTGTTTTGGGTATTGTGGAGGTCATAAAAAAAGCAAGCGCTACAGTAACAAGCATAAAACACACTGTCAGAGAAAGATCCAGTCCAACAGATCGGTCTTCATTCCATCTGTCTCTCCTGTGTCTTCCTGGTTGACCTGTAGTTGAGAAATATGTGTGATGTGTGGGTAACAAGTAAATATGTGGAGTTCGACATGGCAGAGTGACGTTCTTTCCAGACTCAGCTTTAATGATTTTCCCATCTGAAAGAGGAGAAAGTGTTTGTACACAGTGAGAATCAAACAGAGAGTCAGCTGATCTAAATTAAATCTAATTCGATCTTTTTGAATTGAGATGTAAAATATTTGGCACCCTGAGATTTCAGTATGGAAATCCTGTTAAAGCTGATGGAAGTAACTCTAACAAAAGTTTATAATAGACACTTATTACTGTGTATTTTTACATCATCCAAGAAAAATATCTACTTTAAGTTTTAATTGAATTCGAGTCTAGAATTTCCATTTATTTGTTTCCTCTGGAGATCGGATGGAAATCTAAAAGCTCTGAATTGCTCTCAGACCTGATCAGAGAGAGTCACCAAAACACAGCCCACAGACCTCCAGAAGGAGGAAGTGTATTTGTTTGCTAGCCATGAGTGTGGTAGATAACACAGGTAGAGTAACTGAATATTTTTTAATATTTTTGCATTTTTGCTTTTCAGTGTTGCACTTTGTACCCTGTCCGTTAGAGCTCAGGCTCATGTATGTCTGACATCAAGTCCTTTTAATGAAATTGAACTTGTGGTCGTTTCAAATAATAATATGACTGGGGAAAGGGGGAGCTGTTGGATTTGCCCTGATGTATTCATTACCTAAAGTAATGATTGTTAACTTAAACTGTAAAGTCAGTTCAAGTTACCAATCAAAAATGTTCCTTACTTCCATCAAGTCTTCAAGGTCAACTCAATGATTTATTGGCCTAAAACTGTAAAGAAAATCCTTATAATAAAAACCGCTGCTGTTCTTCATAAGCCTAATCCTCCTCAGCCAGATCAGTAACAAGAGTGGGTACAGATACCAACTACGAAATGGAGCAATCATTAGCCACCTGCTCTACACGGATCACATCAAGATGTATGCAAAGAGGAAATGAGCCATCGATTCACTGATCCACACACCAGAATTTACAGCACTGACATCGAGCAGACCCCAGGGCATGCTGGAGAAACTCTTGGGAGTTTCACCTGCTTCACCATTAGGTGACAAAAGGGAAACACTTTATAACACGACCTGCGGATAAGGTGCAAGTTGCCTCTAATTACATGTAATTTCATGAGTCAAGTCAGGTGTTGCAGGAAAGAAAATAATTACACTTTAAGACCGCAGGTACTCTGTAATTACGTGTCATTTTGTGTAACAGGTTTTGTACAGGAAACAATAAAAAAATAACATAAAATTAAATTTGTCATGGCTCGGGGCAGTGGCCGTGTGAGGTGAGGAAGGTGGACTCAAATGCAGCACTTATTAAGACGTGAGGGTGATTTATTAAGAATACTGAACATAAAGTGGGGATGGCAAAACAGAACCAAGGATGAACTAAACTGGGAGAAACTAAACCAAAGAGTAGCAAACCTGAAACACGAGAGGGGAACTGCAGGGAGAGCACATAGAGGAGACACAGAGTAATGCAGAGTACGCAGGGTAACACGGAGGATGAACACAGACGACGCGACGAGGAGCACAGGAAACCGCACAGTATAAATACACACACCAGGTAATTAGGAAATGGCAGACAGGCGGGGACAGGGGGCGTTATTTTTGTGCCACTATTCTGAGCGCACATAAAAAGAAAGTTGAGCCCGTCCCATCTCGATCAAGTGACGAGGACAACGATGTGACCGTTTCAGGAGATGGTAAAATATTTCTTAACACCCCGATAGCTTGCTGAAGAACTCGAGTTTCTTCTCCCCCCTCCATGCTGTCAGACACTTGAAAGTGACCCGCGCGTGCTTCTCAGCCAATCACAGCGGTACAGACACCCAGCCTTCCGTTTCCACTATACTCTTTCATTCACATACATTATTCTCTTGCATACATATATTTTCTTCTGACATGTATGCATTCTCTTCTTACATACATATATTATTTGTGAGATTAAATGCATATTGAATGCATGTAAATGAGAGCAAAATGTAGGAATGCATAAATGAAAATACATCTATGTTAGAGTGAAAATGTGTAAATATGTACATTAAAATACATGTATAAGAGAGCACAATATTGCAATGTGTGTGTTAAATATGTGTAAACATGAGAATAAAAATATCTAAATATAAAAATTAAAATAAAACTATGTGAGAGTGAAAGTATATGTGTGTGAAAGAAGAATGTATGTGTGTGAGAGTGAAAGAATGAAATTTGGCTTGTACGGCCCCTCATAGAGCAGACTGACCTGTTTTTAGGTATTTGAAATAAGCATTTACCAGGCTGTGTTTACAGTGTAGAAACAAAATGAGTGAGAACTATATCATGTACAAATCCTGTTAGTCGATTGGAAAACCTTCACTATACTTTGGAATACAAGAGCTGTGGCCTGGAGTTACATTTGCATGAAAAATAAAGCATATACAGTAAGGCGGGCCATCTTGTTACACTACATTCATGTGGAACAGCAACCGCCATTTAAACTGTGGCAAAGTTCACATTTGTCTCTCTGTAAAACATATTTTTAAAAGTCAAGTCATCAGACTAAAACATCTTTCATGTCCTCATTTATTCAGAGTTGAGTGTGTGTGTGATCAGAGGTGAAGCTGCTTCCTGGTTGTTGATGTTTGTTTCTAAAGATGTTGTTGATGAGACTTTGTAGAAAGCAGCTGGTCTGAGTGATGTGATCAGAGTGCAGTAGATAATGTCTGACAGCAGTTTGAAGAGGAAATGGATTCTGTTCTGTTCTTCACTCATCACCTACCTGACAGCTGACACCTCACACCTGTTTCTCACCTGCAGCTCAGACAGGTGTACCTGTTGGAGTGATGGTCGGTGGGTCAGCAGGAACTGCATTTGGCCTACTCGCTTTTATTGCTGGTGGTATTTGGATGTTTTCGTGAGCTACAGAAAATGCAAAGCGGAGTCATGTCAGAATTCAAACCATCTTCCTGTTAATCTGAAAATTAAAACAAATCATTTAATAACTGAACTGTGAGGCTGCTGTGCTTCTTGTCTGAGCAGTTATACATAGCGATGGATGTACAGTCGTCACACCATGCTCGCTCTCATCAGACATAAGGTGTTGTTGCCACATAATCAATAAGGACTAATTTATTAATCAGACAAAATCAAATCTGAAAAGTCATAAATTCATCAAAATAGAAATTAGACAAAAACTTAACAAAAGTTATAAAATATTCAGTTTCACCTGATTTGAGTTAACGTAAAACACAAACACAAGAATTTACACATCTATCAGGTTACAAAGACATTCTACACAGCGATGTTAATCAATATCTTTAAATGTGTGTTTACTTGCCAAATCGGCCTCGACTATAACTCTGTATTATCTCATTTCAGACTAATTAAAGAGGTGTTATTCTCAGTGTTTCTCTCTATAGTCTCTCTTTTCTCTGTAATCTGTCTTCATTTCATCGTGTTTTTGCTGACAAGAAGTAAAAATGTGTTTCAACCATGAATTAATGTTCTGTATGTGACAGTCTTAAAATTAATGAATTTAAATGTTTTAGCTTCCATTTGGAAGCATGAGAGTGTTTCACAGTGTGAAGATTTAATCACCACAAAAATAACTTGTGTTTAACTGTAGAAATCAAACCTTAATTCTGATGGAAACACCTGAAAGTCAACATATAAAGGATGCTAAGGGTCCAAACTGGTGGTTTGTGCCTTTGAGACACACTTATTTCACACAGATATCGTCTAACACTGTTGCTTGGTAAAGTTTTCTAGCTTGTCCCTATTTTTATGATTAATACTGACACTAAAACAACAAATCACAGAAAAAAGGAAGAGCTGACCCAGTAAAAGAAGAATAAAACATCATTTCTTTGTCATGTCTGCATTGAAATTTGATTTAAAAGAGTAGTGGTTGGTTTACATTGTTATATGCAGTATATACATTTGAAATCAAGTTTAACTTTTCATATAGAATAACACAGTCATTGACCCAAAATTGTTAATTAAACTACCAGTTAAAGCCCTTCTTGTCCTCAACTCCTTTGTTTATCTTGACCAGTTTAGCTCAGGGTCTGACCTAAATATGGGTGACATAGATTTATCCAGAAGTCCCAAATACTACAGCACGTTATTATTATTTTTTTTAAATAACAAGAAAATAAAAATACTTTCACATTAATGAAAAAGTTTTTAAATTAGTAGCTGTGAACATGCAGGACTTCCCTCCACTTCCAGGGACTGCTAAGGGACCTTTAACACCCCTGCTTGCCTTGACCTTTTGACCTTTCAGTGTAAAGATGGCTGCAACAAGCACAAAGTGGCATGCAGGTGAGAGAGATCTACTGGTAGACGGTTAATTTGTTCCATTTTGTTTTACAGCACAGTGTTCAGTTCACTACATAGTTATGGAGGTCCACAGGGTTTAGTGATTGGGTCAGTAGTTTATTTTATTTACGTTATTCGGGCATCTATTAGGCAATATTATAATAAAACACAGACTATGTTTTCTTAGCTATGCAGAGTATATTTGGTATATTTATATATGAGGAAAGGCCTATTTAACTACAGGCATGTCTCAAAGCCATAAATGCCTAAATGTGCTTAAATTTTTTAAATTTCCAAATTCAGACAAATTTGAGGTATTTGTATTTGTCCCTAAAAATCCCAGAAATATTGTGTCCAACCAAATATTTCCAGCACTGTATGGGGTATACCATACCATGTATCTTTTTCTACCAGCAATGTCCACGAGGTGTGATGGGAAATACTAAGATGCTCAGAGGCCAAATGAGATGATAAAATACCTTCGATTTTTGACATTGTACCAGTTTAAATTTCTGAAACAAAAGCTTATTTAGCATTTGGTGAAAATGCCAAAACAATGCACTGTTAATCAGGTGGAAACACTTGTAAACACCCAGTATTAGCAGTAGATGGCAGCAGTCTTTAAATATGATTCCTGGCCATTTAAACAAATAAAATATGCATTGCAACAGACAAATGGCAAACTGTGTGGAGTCCAGCAGTGCACTAGTTGGTGATCTTTTTCATCTGTATTACAGAAGAAAATAATAATAAAGCAGGAAATATTTTATAGCCAATGAGAAGCGGCCTCATCCGCCACATTTTTATTGAACAGCAAACTGCACAGATATGTTCAGCAGGAACATTTACATTATTTGATCACTTCTGACTTCTAATTATAAAGTATTTCAGCCCAAACATTCACTTCTCTAATTCAGTTGTTAAATGTTTCCTTGTTTTTATTTATTTTTTTTTAATGAAACTGTTATAACAATCTTCAGCTGTGTCTGAGGTGATTCCCTTGGAGATCTTTTATCTGCCAGAAATCAAAGGGTCTTAAACTCAAGTATAATTGATGGAACTTTGTGTACACTCAGACTCAGGCTGTAATATACTGTGTTTATCTCGTCACTTGGTTCGGCCCGTGTAATTATACTGCAACATGAGGATCGGTTTGTGTGGTTTAAACAAGTTTGATCTTACAAAGAGCAGCTGAACCAGAAGATAAAACAAACACATTCTCTGTTTGTGATACTGTAATGTACAGGATACGTGATCACAATACTCAGAATCTGTTCATGACTTCATCAGTATACACAAGTATCACAATACTGTCATCTTCACTGTGATGTTTCCACATTTGTTTTGTCCTTTGTTTTGTCCTTCAAGAAAGAAAAAAAGAATTCTGTCCGAATTTTATAAAAACGCCATTCAGATAATCCTGCAGCGCTGAATGACAAAACTGAGAAGTGAAAACAGCAGAGACTCACATTTCAAACCTTCTGCAGTTCAACTGGAAGCTGGTATGAACCATCATTCTGTTGTTTACATTTTCTGTAGATCAAAAAACCAACAACAACAACAAGAAGCACAGCACAAACAGACAGACCAGCTATCAGTCCAACAGACCCATCCTTCTTCCCTCCATCCTCCTTCCCTCCATCCTTCTTCCCTCCATCCTCCTTCCCTCCATCCTCCTTCCCTCCATCCTCTGTGTCTCCTCCTGTCTGACCTGCATGTGAGAAACAGGTGTGAGGCGTCAAGTCAACCCAGCATCACTGCACGGCGTGTAACAGACACACTGATCCACCATGTCCATCTCATGGACCAAAGTGTGAAATGTACATGGATGCAGAACCAGCAGAGGGAGATATATTATTTCAAGCCAACATGAAAACAGAAACAGACATTATTAAAACATTTACCTGTGTTTATAAATTAGTTGCCTACCTTAATCATTTGTGGCAAAGAAGGAGCCTGGAATGTACTTCATATCTTCCTCTGTCACTAGCGACTTATTGGCTTTAAATATATTATCTCCCCCTTCCGGTACTACAGCTCCTGCATCCGTGTCAGTTTTATGCAAAGTGTGAAATGGACACACGTCTATTACATGCTTTGCTGTGATATGGGGTTTGTCAGGTAGGTGATGAGTGAAGAACAGAACAGAATCCATTTCCTCTTCAAACTGCTGTCAGACATTATCTACTGCACTCTGATCACATCACTCAGACCAGCTGCTTTCTACAAAGTCTCATCAACAACATCTTTAGAAACAAACATCAACAACCAGGAAGCAGCTTCACCTCTGATCACACACACACTCAACTCTACTCACTCACCTGGAGGATCAACAACACTCAGGTAGATGATGTTGAGCTCCCACGAGTGTATTTCTCCCATTAAGACTCGACACTCATATGTTCCATTATCAGCAGTCGTCACATTCTTCAGAATCAAAGACACGTCTCCATCCTTCATCTGTCTGTCCTGCAGCTCCACCCGGTTCTTAAAAGATTGATGCTGGTTGTCTGGAGCAAACTGCCCATCCCGGTACACAACAACATGCTGTGTCCCCAGATCAGCTCTGCTCCACTCAAGAATTATGATGTTGTTGTTTGAAGCTCGACATGGCAGAGTGACGTTCTGTCCAGACTCGGCTGTGATGATGTTTGGGTCTGAAAGAGAAGCTAAACGAACAGTGAGGTTAAAGGAATCAAATACACAATGCAGCTTTGGATTAGTATGGTGTAACATAGCAGCCTATGCTGTTTTCTTTCTGCTAACTATTATTCTTACTTATAATTGTAAAGAATTCAGTAATGGTAAAGAATTTGTCTGAACGTTTCTTTCCTGCCCTGTTTGTTTTCTAATCTTGATCATTGGCTGAGTCTTTACCATTCTGGCTATTGTTTGATCCATTCGAATGGTAGTCTTCCATTTTCTTCCACGTCTCTCTGGTTTGACTTTCCATTTTAAAGCACTGGCGATCATTTGAGCTGAGCAGCCTATCATTTTCTGCACTTCTTTACAGGTTTTCCCCTCTCCAATCAACGTTTTGATTAAAGCACGCTGTTCTTCTGAACAATGTCTGGAACAACCCGTCTTTCTCAGGTTTTCAGAGAGAATTGCATGTACAACATGTGCTGTCTTCATCCTTAAATGCCACCTTAAATACCACATAATGAATGACCTCACTGATTAGACTCTACACTGCTATATTTTGAACATGCCCCTTTCACTTAATTCTTCAATTACACAGACTCTTCATATAATGAACGTTGGGTCTGTTGGTTTCTCTGAATCTACTACACGAGCAGTCCCCAGCCATTTTTGCACCAAGGCCCGGTTTATGTCTGACAATATTTTCACGGATCGACCTTTAAGGTGTTGTGGATAAATACAACAAAATAAAAACAGTAGCAGTACCAAAAAAAAGAAGATTTATTCATAACACACGGGAAAAGACCCAGGGAAACTGAGTTAATGATAAAAATGATGAAAACCAATAAAAACCCTTAAAACCATAAATTTCACACCTGAGCCTCAACTCTCATTGTACCAAATGACTCCAGTCCATGGCCTGGGGGTTAGGGACCTCTGTACTACACACTTCTGGTAAATTATTTGCCTTGTAATAATATGATTTATACCAAAAACACTGATTCATCAGGTTAGTCATGTTGGACTGCTATTATTTTGAACACAACTCTATCTTTTAAACTACTGTCTGCACAAAGCAAAGAAAACAGAAACAAACAAACCAAAAAAAGCCTAAAAACATAAATGACATTTGTAAATAACTATGAGGACAAACTCAGTTTATCTGTTTGTCAGTAAATTGTGTAGTTACTTTTTGAGCCTTTGAAAATAGGGGACTGTGTATAAAAAAAACCCTAAAATTCCTGTTAATTGAAGAGATGCTACCCTTTAGCATCTTGATTGTTTGATTTAAATCCAGTGTAGTAGTGTACACTGTCAAATAAACTAAATAAATGCAAATATTAATTCACTAATTGCTGCTTTTACACAAAATTTGACTAATTTTGGTGACTTTGCATCGATGTGTGTTAAACAATTATTATTAAGTTTTTTTTTTATAAAGACTCTATATGAACAATGCACATTACCACAGTTGCAGCATTCATCGGTTTGTCCTTTCTTCAAAGGATCAAACCTTTTGCTGAGCATGTTGGTGTGTTGAAACTGAGTGTGAATGAGGAGGCAATGTGACTGAGAATATGAGGGACATTGAATCTTAATTGGTTATTTGTGATTGATAAGTTGTGTTAGCCATTGATACGTTTGTCTTTTTTTTTCACTCTAATGAGACCATAGAAAAATAAGCAAATACTTAAAAATAATTTGAAAGACCATAGGTTTCTTTTGTATTTCTTAAGACTTGAAAATATTCCCTAAAGCTATAAAAACATCACAATTAGCTGAAAATGAACTAGTATCTAGTAGTAACACAACTAGCCAAGCTAGCTTGCCTTAGCCTTAGTTTTGTATAGGGGCAACCACAAACTACCAGCTTCAGTTTGTGGTACGATTTTGTCAGAATAGACGTGAAGATTTCTGATATGCAATGTCTATGTATCGACCCAACACAGTACAGAAAAGAAAGCATCCCTGTCATTATATCTCGAGTCTCTGCATGCTGCTTTTTCTGTAGCTACAGTACAGCGCTGAACAAAGACCTTTGTAGCTCTGTACATATGACTGTATATGTATATGACTCCTAAAACTACATGTTCAGTGTAAGTATTTGCCTCCTCCCTGTTTTCTTACTTTTTGAAATGTTTGTCAAACCTATCCAACCCTTCTGTTTCATCTGGAAGTAACATTTTCAGTGGTAGAAACTTGAACAGAATCAACTTTTGGAACTGTGATTAACCACCAGGTCTGATCACTACCAGACCTGTTGAATCAAGAAATCCATTAAATACATCCTGTCTGATAAAGTGAAGTTGGCTAAGGTTTTGGGACTCCATTGGTTCATGGGCCATTTTCCACAAATAAAAAAAAAAAAAATTAATTGCACTGTAACACTGACACACAAGTTGACTTGTTGTTTCTGTGCATTCTGGATCGCAGTGATAAATGTTAAGTCCACCCAGCCTCGTGTCGCTTTCACATACACGGACATGTCGAGCAAATTCATAATTAACTCCTAAGGGAAATATTGTTAAAATATAAACCATCTTCTGTAAACATCACAGAAACATCATTTGGTTTTTATCAGCTAAAATCTCACCTGCAGAGACGAACACAAAGAGGGCAACACTGAACAAAATGGACCATGATGATGCACTCATGGCAGCCATTTTTGATTTCGAGTTCTGCTACTGTTGTAACACCTTGAACACGTCACCTTTAAGCAAGTCGCATTAGAGTGACGTTTGGTAGGCTGGACTGTTGGATGAACCGATATAGGTGCGTTGTAAGAAAAGAGTCACAATGGTAACAGCGAGGGATATTGTGACGAGCTTTCCACGTTCTGGTGGCTTTTATTTGTTTTTGTTTTTTTCCACCTTCATGTAACTCGAGCTGGTTTTCAGCACACCCACACACACCGCCCTCCTCCGGTCCCGGCACCATCCTTGAAGGGGAGGCTGATGGAGATCAGGTGCATGTCAGCCTCCCCTGACACCACACCCTGAAACCACTGCTCCACCATATATATCCCTTGTTGCAGTATGTACATGTGTGTATATGTGTGTATATGTGTGTATATGTGTGTCTGTCAGTGACTTAGGCAGAAATAAAAAGCGGGACTTTCCTTGTCTTTCGTTGCAAACAACATCACTCTCCAACTCTGATTATCCTACCAGCTAACAACATCCCAGCAGCCAGCTCAACAGCTATTTTATTTCATCCATCAGCCTCTAATTTTTAAGAACTATGTTACACTTCCGATGACTTCTGCATGTTTTGTATCTCAGTTTGTTCTATTTAAAGATAGAAAACACTGGAAAACACTTACTGTTGTTCTGTGGATATCTCTTAAAAACCTAAATCTTAAAAGCTAGAAATCCCATTTATTCCATTTTCCAAGTGTTGTTTCTGTTTTCCAATCAAAAAAGGATGTTGTGGAAGCAGTCAGCATGAGTCCCACATACAGACTGCTGTAGAGGTTTACTATGTAGGTCTGAGAACATCCTTCTAACATCCTGGTGAAAGATTTTGAATGTTTGAATATTGATGTTTCCTGGAAGTTTTGTGTTGCACCTATACTTTGTTAGTTAAAGTAAAGGCGTATCAGTATAATCATGTACCTGTCCCTCACTTGTTTTTCTGTTGATGCTGCTTTGACTTTGTACAACTCAGATACTGTAGGCCATTCTGAGACACCTTCATATGGCTGTGAGATTTGATCAGATGTTTTCTAACTGGAATTATTGGAATTATTTTAAAACAAACAAACAAACCACTGAGCAGGATTGAAGTGCCAGAAACCTGCAGGTAGAAAGGATTTAATGAAAAAAACCTGCTTGACTTTCTCTCAAACCAACATTATGACAAGAGATATTTTTAATCGTTGTTTGACACAAGCTTGAATGTGTGCAGAACTTTTATGCTACAAACACAAACCAAGACATTTAAAATGAGTGACTCAGTGTAGGCAGTTATTAGAGTGTGGCATGATCATCTACAACATTGCTCATGTCTTTAAAAAGAGAAGATGAAAAAATATAAATAAAAGATTCAAGATGAAATGAAGTTGTCATTATACCTGTGGAGAAACAGTTATACAGTTTTGCTTGACTTTCAAGACAAAATAAAAGTGTTTAAACTCTGAGGCCTCCTACATCCTACTGCCTGTCAGCCAGAAATAAATGTCCACGTTGCAGCAGGGCTACAATGGAGGACAGGTATATCCTGTACAAGAGTTTTTACCTCCACTGTGTAAAAGAAGTGTGTGGGACACAGCTGGAACCATGGAGGGAGGAAGACTACATGTATAAAATCTTACACCTAGCATTATAAAATCATAGGCTAATACAGGGCTACACCAACAATTTATGATGCAGTTTCTTTTAGACGTTATGACATCGCTTTAAAATTAGACTCCTTGCCGAGAACACTTCATTTAGTTAAACTCCTGTTGCCTTGCCTCCTATCTCCTCATGAGTCTTCCTCACCTGACATGCTCACCCGTCTCGTGTGAGGGACTAAGACACGGGAAATGAAAACAGGATGTACAGACCGAGGAATGAGAAAAAGATAAAAGGCTTTAAGCTGTGAGTCCTCCTGCATTGTTCCAGTGTGAACCAGAAAGTCATTTAAACAGTTCTTCCTCTTTAACTAGATGGAAATTGTTTTTAGCTGCAAGTTTTGTGTATGTGTGTGTACTAGTACACATCGCTGTGTTTGAACCAATAGAAAAGCTCCTCCTCAGAGGAAGAGGGCGGGCTTTACTTGGTGTCAGTGACAGAAATGAAAAAAAGCTGAAATGAGTGAGAAGGACGATGAAGGAAACGTCTGTGCTGTGTCTGCTCTGTAAGTAGAATCTCTGTGTTTGTTTCATCAGCTGTTTTTTAAAGTAATTAATTAATAATTTTCATATTCATTATTTTCTTATCAAAACTTTATTGAAACATGTTGCTGACAACAAATTGAGGTGAAAAAACCCCCACAAAACAATTTAAGTCTGTTTACTGATCTGAAACATATAAGTGGGACAAGTGTACAAAAACCTAAGAAATCAGGAAGGGACCCACTAGTTCAGAAATCTGAAGTTGTCCCAAATGAAGACTAAACAGATTACAAAATAGATTCCTCATATTTTAAAAACAGATAGTCAGACACAAATGTTTAGACTTCAGTCACAATAGCATAAGAAACATTTCAGGCTTCTCAAGTTAAGCTTTCCTGCACATCAAGGCAAAGTCAGATGGTCCATAATTTCACCTAAAGTTCAGTGTAGCTTCTGTCTGTTGAGGAAACAGCAGTATGTGAAACATGAGTGGGTCAATGATTGGACAGGTCTTTTCTTCAGTAACTGTATCCAAGACATTTTCTCTTTGAGGATCTCTGTCTGAGCAACATGGCCCCTTGTTTCTCATCATTAATAGAGAGCTTGGCAAAGACATGATGAAACATAATCAGAGATGGTGCTTAATAAAGATTCCCACTGTCTCAAGGTCTCAAAGTCATCTTTACAACCTTATGAATTAGTCACAACACATTGGCTCCCCACTCAACATACAGACAGGCAAACACAGGCATGAAATCAGATGGACACAATAAGATTTTCACTGTTATTGTAAAAGAGTGTTCACAGCTGGCTTAAACATAGACCCGAATTGTCCAGGTTTCATATTTTCATTAAATCTGCAATCATTTCATTTCAACTTATCCATGAAAAATATGACAAAAAAATAAAATTTGCAGCATTATTCTGCTTATAATACATTATAGTACATTTTCTTTTTATCTTATACTTTTTGTTAAAAAATGTATAGATCATGGCATGTTATTGCATCATCTAAGGCTTCTAAACTGGAAATGTGACAGATGATAACCTTCTTTGGTTCCGTTATGCTGAGGACGGTTTCTCAAAAAAAAGGAGGGGGGGTTCATGTTCATGTTCACCTCAAAGTGTCATTTCTCTTTAGTTCTGATCTCACTGCTGAGCTGCACAACAAACCAAGGTCAGTAACCGACTGTAACTGATTAAACCTGATAAATGCTCACTGATACGATAAGATAAGATACATTTATTAGTCCCACGAGTGGTAAATTTCATGTTAAGGCTGATATGACCTGTTTGGGGTGATGTCAGAAAGTCATCTGAATTTGCTGAAACAAATGATTACACAAAACATATATGATTTCATAGTTTTAACAGTATGCACAAAGATTTAACAGACAAACCTTTTTTTTTATTTTTTATTTTAACCCTCACAGCTCGTCTGACTGTGAGTCCCAGCAGCTCTCAGTTCTTTGAATATGACTTTGTGTCTCTGAGCTGTGAGGAGGACGACAGCTCTGCTGGATGGACTCTGAGGAGAAACACAAGCAAACAACAGAGGACTCAGTGTGGAGATGGGTGGGGAAAACCAGCTGGTTCTTCCTGTAACATCAGCTACATCGACCCACTGGAAAGTGGAGTTTACTGGTGTGAGTCCAGAGAGGGTCCCATCAGTAACATGGTTAACCTGACAGTCACTGGTAAGCTGAGTGTGTGGAGTTAGTGTTGATGAAGCTGTGTGTAAATGGATGAAATGCTGTAGTTTGTCTCTGTGTTGAGGTGGATCAGTGATCCTGCAGAGTCCTGTCCTCCCTGTGATGGAGGGAGATGACGTCACTCTGCTCTGTAAAACAAAGACCACTCCCTCCAACCTCCCAGCTGCTTTCTATAAAGATGGCGTCTTCACCGGGAAAGACTCTGCAGGTCACATGACCATCCAGCATGTTTCCAGGTCTGATGAAGGCCTCTACAAGTGTGACATCAGCGGTCATGGAGAGTCTCCATCCAGCTGGATCACTGTCACAGGTGACACACTCACCTGTCTGTGTTTCTGCAGCTTTCAACATTCACAATGTGACGAGAACTTAATGACTGTGTTTGCTTTATTTTAGACAAGCACACCACCACACCTCCACCTACATCCACCTCTTCATCACTCTCCCTTCCTGTTCTCTATGTGTTGACATATGTTGGATCAGTTTGTGCGTTTCTTCTCCTGCTAGTGAGATGCATTTGTAGGAAAGGTAAAGTTGATATTTGGACGTCTGAGCTTTTTTAGAGTTATTTGTACTCAATATGAAGATATATGTGTGTGTACGTACCTACTGATTGTACTGACTGTGAATTAACTTGTTAATGAAGCAGCGTTACAAAACTGTGTGCCTGCTTAATGAGGTATGGTCTGTTAGGAAAACTGGATTTTAAATCTTCAGTTGGTTTGTAAGCTTATTTTGGAAATTGGTAACATAATTTATAAGTCTACACCATCTAACCTCCAATAATTTAGACTTAAGTTGATAGACATTACTGTGTTTTCATAATAGTTTATAAAATATAACAGATGATTAAAGAGATTATGCATTATACATAGATAGATAAATACAAAATGGTAAATAATTAGGAACAAACTGAACATTTTTTATTTATGAATCAGGGCACAAGTTTAACCCTGAAATCAAAATGTTTATTATTATTTTTAAGTGTGTGTGTGTGTATCACATGGTGCTTACAGAGTGTTGTTCTTTGTGTGCTGAACTGTTTGTGGTCTGTGGTTAATAGACACTAACAGGTCTGCAGTCGTCCAGTTTCCTGTTTGTCATCATAAAAAACAATATATATGTGTTATATGTTATACATATGTGCTTTATATTTAGATGATACCAACATTTTAGAAGCATCTAGATATACATTCTGAATCTGACTGTATTAAACTAAATAATCTCAAATGAAAAGATCTGAGTCTCTATGATCTGAGTCCTGTTCACATAATGATTTTTGCAGTAGCCACTAGTTTACAAAGAGCTCTATTATCACCTGCATAACCTACAGTGATGCCCTCTGTATGTGTTTTATTGTGCAGACACTGATAAAGATGCAGTCTACTCAACAGCAAGAACAAAAGACATCAAAAACAAGGACAACAAATCAAAGATGAGAGGTACAGCTCCTCTTTACAGCTAAAACTGAGGCTGAGCTTTCATCATCTTTACCATCATATTAGCTTGTTAATATTTAGTGATTAGCACTGTGTGCATTGGTGGGAACATTGCAGGTTTTGTGTGTGTGTGTGTGTGTTTGTCAACAGCAATATGCTGTCTGTGAGGCTTCAAGCAAAGAATCTTGATTAATAATCTACATTTGACTACAGTTATATTTTCAATATTGATGTAGGGACAGATCGGGGGGTTTAATGGTGACCAGCGTTGTTTTAGAAGGAACAGAATATCTTTTTGTCCAAATTGCAGCTCATTTTCTTAGCGACACGTGTAACCTTAAAGGTGCTACTGCATTGATTCACCCTCCTACTATGTGCTAAATGAAAGGTGTGTTGTGACTTTTGATTCATATCTGTGCTAGTTAATATTTTATAACCTGTGTTAATGAGACATAATTGCCAAAATCAGCTCACACAGTCCTTTAATACAAGTCTGCAGTTAAAACCACAGCTGCAGCTTCCTCCTGGTGCGAGAACATGCTTACTTTGTGCTCTGTGGTGAAGTGTCAGTCTGCATTAAAAAAAGTTGCCAGTTTTGCGGCCGTCCACCAGCCCTTTCACAAAAATGTCCCCCACTTCTATGTGGTCATTGTGTGTTTCACAGCAGAGGTGTTAGGATGAGGAAAAAAAACTCATCAGATGCTGTGGTTTATGAAAACCATCACTGAATCTTTTCATGCTGCTGCATAAAAGAAAACAGTAACACAGGTTTTGTTTTAGTTCAGTAATGTAACAGCAGTCATTCTGTTGTAGTAACTGTAATCTCTTTACCCTGCAGACACAGAATCAGTTGCAGTTTACTCAGCAATGAGAACTGAAGACATGAGTCATGGTCTAAAAACCATCAGAACAAGAAGGCCCAGGTACAGCTGCTCTGTATGTCTTAATGTATGTTCAATTAACCAGGTAAGAAAGTCCCAGAAAGTTGATTCTGTTCATCTGGACTTGGAGAAACAAACATTCTGCACAGTGAAAGTGATTAGCACAGTGATGAGCTAATTGTTTCAAGCTTGTAATCATGTTTCCTGTGTTTTGAACTGTGTGTGTTTGTGTTCAGACGTTAAACCAGAGCGAGACGCCGTCTACTCTTCACTGAAGTAGTTCACCAGTATAACAACTGACGTCCAGCTGCTGGTCTGTAATCCCCCTGCAACACAGATCAGAAGACAGCTATATGTTGAAAAGATGTGTATACATTTTATGTCTTTTTCTTGTGTAAACTCAAAAATCTAATCTAATTTTTTAGGTTAAAAACTTTTATTATTATGTTGTTATTATGTTTTATGTCCTCAGAAACGTCTCTGTTATTTAGATTTTAGTCATGCTTGTTGGATCTCTCTCTTGTTTCTGTGGCAGCAATATGGTTTCTCTGCAGGATTAATAAACTTTTTTTCTCATTTGTTTTTCTCGTGTGGTTTTGTGGGTTTAAAAAAGGTTCTAGATGGAAAATTTGACTTGTTCAAGTTTGGTTGTGGTTATCATTTAGAATAAACCCCTACTCCAAAATAACAACAGCACAGAAAAGATTAGGTACAGCCTCTGTTGTGCTTGACGTTTTCCATGAAAGTTTTCACTTTTATCGATTAATAAATTTAAACAGAAATTTCTCACAGCAGCTTTTTAAATATGAATTTTTTGCTAATTTTTTAAGTTTTTCTGTGATGAAAAACTGAGAATTTGAAAAGTTTGACTGCTGGTCATGTACAAAATAAACAATCTGAACAGGTTAACTTGGGCTTTAAGAAGTAATGATGATTTCTTGTCATATGACACATTTCACAATTCGTCTTTTACAAAGACATTTACATCATTTATTTGTTGCTGGGAAACATTGATAGCACCTCACTCATTAGTTCATGATGAAAGCAGAGAGCTGCAGTGTAATAATAAACCTTTGGATTGTCTTTTCTCCACTCAGGAACTGTTAGCTGTACTCCTAGACATGGTGGTAGTTTTTTTTTGGGGGGGGGGGGGGGGGGGGGGGGTTGTGAGTTTGTGTGTGCCATGGAATCTGAATTGTGTTACAAATGATTGTGTGCCAACATCAGCCCAGCAGCCAGACCCTGAACTTCAACAGGTAACAAAAACAGCGATGATTTCAGCTGATGTTAAAAACATGACTTTTTATGTAGATTTTTATTTACAATATTAAGTGCAGAGATAACGTGTGGTTTTCTGTCACATCCAGACATGTAATGGCATCTGGTGCACAGACATTATTAGGTCGTTGCTCCTTTTCCGAGTGTGTGTAGCCTCAGCGGTTGATCACATGATCAAATGTAAATGGTATTTTTTTTTTATCAGTCCTAATGTCATCTGTCTCTTAGTCTCATCTTCCTCACATCTTATTGTAGCTTTAAATAAAACTCTTTTCTCATGTCTATGAAAATGTTTCAAAATAAATGGACAGGAAATTGAGAGTGTCTGTCTGCTGAAACACTGCAAGGCTGCCAGAGAAGGGAAAAGGAGAAGGAATCAGAGAGTGTTGTTTATGGTCAGTAGTTGAGGTGAATTAAGGTTATAATAATAATAGTTCTCATAATAATATACCAATTTTTATAAGATACAGGGAAATGGTTGCTAGAGGGTGCCGTTACTCTCCAGGCCACCAGAGGGTTTTGCATTACTATTTTTAAAGCCTGGCAGAATTGCAACCACATTTTTTTTTTTTGCATATGAAACTGGATTAGTTATACTTACATCTTATGCCATCAGCTTGTCCTAGGTCACAGTTTCCTTCCACACATGGCTTTGCAAAAACTGCATAAAAAGCATTTGCAGCAACAAAAACATAATATTCCAGAAACACGCTTTGCCGATTTGATGGGCTGTTGAACTCAAGTTACACTGTTGGAAATAGTTTATTTTGATGCACATGCTATGTTTTTTTGCAAATTTGCATTATAATATTTATTTTCGTTTTTCCTGCAGTATATAAAAATTGGTGTATCTCAAAAATAAAACTATGAAGACACTCAAAATAAACTTCCTGTGGTTGGAAACTTTGAGGGATAAACCTCTGAAATTTCTCTAATTAGAAATATATGTAAAAAAAAAACAAAAACGATTTTCAATTTTTTTGTAGTTTATTGCACTTTTTTGCAATTTATGTAGTTACTATGGACTGAATGCAAACATATTAAATAAACATATTAATAACTTATTAAAATTTGGGATAGCAACTTGAAATACTCTCAAAAATGCCACTACAGCATGTAAAAATATAAAAATAAGCTCTGGGGGACTTGGTTCTGTGATAGGTCTTAAAGGGTTAAAAACAAACAAAAAATATTTTTGCTAGAAAATCAGGCAGATGGAGAATAAAGTGCTCCACTCTCCCCTATTCTTGAACAAACGCTCTGATTCAGTCCTTGAAATCAAAAGCATCCAATTCTTCAAGTTTAATTCCAGGACTGAGATCTGTATCTGCAGCTCAGATGGAGATTTTGTTTTAAAGTTTTTATTTTTATAATATATTTTAAATTTGTATTAAAGCCCAACCCTTTTATTATTAGGGGTGTGGCCTCTTTGATTGACAGCATGGGGCATCTGTAGCTGCTAACTGTGTTCTAGGCAGCTAATTGTTGTTCCTGCTGGACCTCTGACCGTGATTGTGCTGCTGTATCCTTTTTAATGCAATTATCTGACCAGTAATATGGCTGCTGTGCTGTGTGGCTAACTGAACTAACAGACCGTTCATGAAGCGCTCCAATTTTGGAGAGTGAAATTCTAGGATTTTATTTGGATGTTACTGAGCACTAATTAGCAGGTAGCTGTCTGCACCATGCATCTATGCAGATTATTGATGATTGGACACTTAGACTTTCATTTGTCTCTATGCACCGTTGTAGAAATTCATCTCATGTTAACAATAATGTGGCGCATAGCGTGATGTCAAAAAAGGCACACACCTTTGACATTGTGTGAATAAATCTCAGTGTTCCTCGTCCACATGTAAACGCAAAAATGAGTTTTCAAAAATCTCCACCCTGGTGGGAGTTTTTAAAAATTTCAGTTTTCACTGATCCAAAAAGCCGTTTACATGTGGACGAAAGGCCCAAACACATAGAAGAAGCTGCGTTTTCAGAAACACACAGCTTACGCAGTACATTTCAAAAACTTTACATGTGGACGTAGCCTTAATCTTTTGTGAAAATACCAAATAATATTAAAAATAATTATTTTACACTTTGAAAGAAGTAGCATTAAAGTATCTTCGATAAAGCCAGTGAAATCTCAGAAACAATAAAGACCAAATTAATAAATGTCACGAATCGGCTGTGTGCAGGCAGGAAGAGGACCCAAAACGCAGGACTCGCAACACACGGGAATGAACTCAGGAAAATGCAGCTTTATTAACAGACTCAGGGAAATGACGCAGAACTAAACTAGACTGGGAAAACTAAACCTAAAACTCCACAGAGAGAAACACCAGGGATCACACAGCATGAGGGATGACGCAACACTGACACAGAGAAACACAGGGCTTAAATACACTGGGGAATAACGAGGGGAATGAGACACAGGAGGAGAGCACAGCTGGAAGGAATCAGACATGACGAGACCAAAGGGAAGCAAAACTAGAAACACTGACATGAGACACAGACCTTCAAAGTAAAACAGGAAACACACCGACTGAACTCTAGACACATAAACTTAACAGAGACTGGGGAGACAGAACATAGAGACCTGAAATGTGGGACAGAAGGGGACAGAGTTAACACCAGGAAACCAAATAACAAAACCTAAGAATTGGAACTCAGGAAGTACTAAAGAACTAGGGAGCTGGAAATACTTAGGACAGAAACCAAAACACAAGCAGTCATAATCCATGATAAAATCAAAAGTAAAACTCAAAACACTGGGTCACCGACACAGGACCGTGACAATAAAAATATTACGCAAAACTTTATTAGCAATGAACAGACAGACTCACACAATGGGGAACTTTTAATGATGAAGCATTTTATTATATTAAAGGAGATGAATCAACAATATGTGAAAAGCTCTTGAAAGTTAAATTAAAATGATATGAGCTCCCTTTGGAGTTAAGTCGAACGTACTTCTCTCATTGGCTTCATAATACAGAACACTCCAGCTACACTGATGTCATCACAGACAGCGTTTTTGTCTTCATTTTCTTCACTTGTTTCAGTACATGTGTGTAATTATACTATAACAGCTGATCTCTACACGAGGATCAGTTTGTGTTGTTCGAACGTCACAGAACAAGTTTGATTTTACAAACAGCTGACTCACTCACTGCAATGAAAACGATGCAATGATCTCTGAGATGAGTGATGATGTGAGATGTTACTTAATGACTAATCTCAGGCTGAAATCCATCTGTCACATATGTGATCAGACTGTTTAAACAAGCTGGTTAAATCTGATGTGTTGATCTTTGAAGTTTCTTTTTTGCAGTTGTCTTAAGATTAGATCATTTTAACATATTTTCCATCACTAACGTTTCCAGTTATTTTCAGTGGATGACATGTTTTCCTTGAAATCACCCAAAATTTCTTTTGAACTGAATATTTAGTGAAATTTCTTGTGACTAAATATAATGCTATGAATTTTGACCTGATTTTTCTTAAACTTTTTTTCTTGATGTTTTCTTTTTGTTCTTCTATTGATCATAAAATCAATACAACTCCCAACAACAACAAAAGCAGCACCAAAAAGGACGGACTTGCTACAAGTCCAGGATGCCCTCCATTGTCTCCACCCTCTCTTCTTCCTCCTGTCTGACCTGCAGGTGAGAAACAGGTGTGAGGTGTCAGCTGTCAGGTAGGTGATGAGTGAAGAACAGAACAGAATCCATTTCCTCTTCAAATTGCTGTCAGACATTATCTACTGCACTCTGATCACATCACTCAGACCAGCTGCTTTCTACAAAGTCTCATCAACAACATCTTTAGAAACAAACATCAACAACCAGGAAGCAGCTTCACCTCTGATCACACACACACTCAACTCTACACACTCACCTGGAGGATCAACAACACTCAGTGTGATAATGCTGATGGGGGGAGTCTTCAGATGAGCTCTCTTCCTGCGGTTTGTTTTTCTGAAGACGCGACACTCGTATGTTCCAGTATCACTAATCATCACATTCTTCAGAATCAGAGACACGTCTCCATCCTTCATCTGTCTGTCCTGCAGATCCACCCGGTTCTTAAAAGATGGATGCTGCTCATCAGGAACAAAAAGCTCATCTCGATACATAAGGACATATTCTTTTCCCAGGTCAGCTCTGCTCCACTCTACAACTATGATGTTGTTGCTTGGAGCTCGACATGTCAGAGTGACGTTCTGTCCAGACGGAACTGTGATGATTTTCTGGTCTGAAACTGGAAACAACAAAGAGCAGAGAGGTTAAAGGTCAAAGTAGAACTGTTCACTTCTACAGCAGACACCAGACAGAGGGAGAAATACACACACAAAATAGAGGATTGTCTGTTGTTAATAGATGACTGCCTTTTATTGTGTGTGCATTTTTTCTTCTTTCAGCTGGTCCCTTAAAGGGTCATGACAGCGAATCTCCTGCCTCCTCCTTTCCTGATCCCTAGCATCTTCATCTGGGCTGATTTGTGAGGGAAGGACGGCAGCAAGAGTGAAACGAAGGTACAAGAGGGTTTGGTGACGATGGCTCTGACACAAAGATAGTGTTCGGATTTTCATTGTGAGTGAGCAGAATGGACGGCATTATGAATAAGTTCATCAGAGGGACAGGTCAGGCTGAGAAGTTTGGAAACAAAGTTAATGAGGAAAGACTGAGATGGATAAAAACATCCTCTGAAAGGATTTTGTGAACTTTGAAAATGAAATAAACTCAAATAAAAGTCTGTCTTTAGTTTTAGAATCAGCTAGTTTGGTAAAACTTTATTGATGGATGAGTTCATTGACAGTCTGGATGTCTTTATTGTAATACCTGCACTGATGCTCCTAAATCTTGCCTCTCACACAAAACCTCTATACAGTAATATTTAAAAAGACTTGAACTGAAAGAAGAAAACCAGCTCTGGAAAAACTGAACTAAACACAAAAAGTCCTCTCATTATAAGACACTGTGAGTCTCTGCATGCTGCCTTTATGGAGCTACAGCTGTTTGTATACACTGAACAAAAAGCTTCATAGCTGTATACTGACTCCTGACACTACAACACATCACACTGACACACACATTACACTTCTTTGTCTCTGTGAGATCTGAAATACACTGACATGCTAGGTCCACACTGTAATAATGTGAATTATTGCTTACAGGCTGATTTGTGTTCCACACTAGGCTGTGTTGCTACACGGACATTTAAGAGTGCGACACAAGGAAATGAGTGTGTGGGCTACAACATTATGCTGTATGTTGTTGTGTATCCCAGCAGAGTCAATATGAGCCACATTAGTTGTCAAGAAATCTTACTACCCCACTGGGTGGGAAACAAATATTCTGGGGTCT
Organism: Oreochromis niloticus; assembly: GCF_001858045.2. Taxonomy (NCBI): domain Eukaryota; kingdom Metazoa; phylum Chordata; class Actinopteri; order Cichliformes; family Cichlidae; genus Oreochromis; species Oreochromis niloticus. The sequence goes on from NC_031967.2 coordinate 54,682,875, forward strand.
GTCATAAATGAGACCAGAGTATAACCCACACGCTCAACGTAGCCTCGTGTCTCCTTCACACACATGGAAATGCTGAATCAGTATAAAAAATAACTCTTTGTAAACATTTTTACTATGTAAACAAGACTGATTAGTTTCAACTTCATCTTAGAGAGATAAAGAGGTTGGTTTCTAACAGTTAAGTCTCACCTGCAGAGATAAACACGACTACACAGATAAACAGAATCTGACAGGGTGATCGAAACATTTCCGTGTTCTTAGTTCTGCTGACCTTAGATTGTTATAAATGTCTGATGATACTGGTATCTTTGTGAATGATGAATAACAGAACCTGAGTTTAAAACCTGACTAGATTACATAAATCCAAGTTTTAAATAAAGCTGACCGTGTTGGAACGGATTTCTCAGTCAGTTGCACTGTCCACCATTTTGTAGTCCGTTTTGGTAGGTTGGTGATAATAAATAACTACATAACAAAAAAAAGAAGACGTGAGATAATAAATCACGTGATTAAAAAAAAAAAAGTGCGGTCCATGTTTCGTTCTCATGACCACCCTGGTAACAGGCTTTAATTTTTGGGGCTGGCACTTGCCATCTATCAAGCAAGACTGATACATTTTTTGTTTTATTTTCCCCTAATCTTACTACTCTTTCAGCAGTACTCTATCACTCCGATTACCCTACCAGCCAACAGGCCAACAGCCAGCAAAACATCTGTTTACCATTCGATATCCACCAGGTTATCCAGTGCCGTCAAAAACCCCCGATGGGTCACCAAAGAAAAACTGGCAACAACACCACCCAACAGGACCAACAGCTGTTTACAGCAGGTTTGGCTTCTGCAAATATGAATAATTAAATGTAAAAAATTCAGAATGTTTTGTTTCCATGTCAATTGGCTGTTTATTTGAAGCCCACAGTTTTTAATCCTGGTTCACCTGAATGAACATTAACAATCAATCAAGCCATGATTATCACAGATGTAACCCTACTTTTAAGTGCATCCAAACAAATTAAAATGATTAAAAAAGAAACACCAAAGCCTGTTTCACATCACTCACTGCTGTTCTGAAGGGTCATCTTAAACACTCATCTAAATAAAGTAAGTAAAGTTTCCTTAATAAGTGCTTTTAACAAACACTTTACACAAAAGGGTAAAATTAATATGATCATTAAGTGGCGAATAGCCAATTAAAAGATTCATCAAGACACAGTCAAATAAACAGGTAGTTTTAAAACAAATAAATAATATTTAAAGAAAATATCAGGAAATACCCACTCCAATTAGAAATTCCACTGAAAGATGAGAAAAGTTTGAATGCATTTCCGAAGCTGCGTCTCTGTTTTCCAGTCCAAAAGTATGGCAGCGTTTATGAGAACTACTCAGCATGAGTCTGGTGGTGTCCAGTTTAGTAGGTTCAGGAAGGTTTGAGGCAAACATAGCACTGAATGTTTCTTTATGTGGTGTGCCCCTATAATTGCTTACAGAAAATACGATAGCATCAGTATGCGTCACTTATCTGTCTACAATCTGGCATGTTAGCGTTTAGAAAGAAAAATGAGTGGAAAATAACTTGCTCTCACATTAAGTCTTTAAACTTGCACTGCTATAGTCCTTTTATCGTGCAAAAAGATACCCGACAATTTTGAATGAATAAATAAATCGTTAGGTAAACAAAGATGTTGCAAATGGATAAGTGCAGAGGAGGAGGAGCTTAGAAGTTTCACATGGCTTAATAAGGCAAGAAAGAGGAATGTTTGATGTTTGGAAATAAACAAGTTGAAACTCTGACTCTTCTTCTGTCATTTGTGGATCCGGTAGAAACATTTTTACCTTTAACTTATAAAAGAGGCGCAGCTGGAATATACAAACAGCTCATTTTATTCACGAGTTGTTACAGTTTTTTTAAGATAATTACATTTTCTGTCCTACACTGTTTCTGTATGTCATTAAAACATCTGTCACGTTACTTCATGTTGGGAATTTCAATTTTCAGTTGAATATTCGCCTCAAGATGCTTTATATTGTAAGGCAGACTCTAGCATATTACACACAAAGAAAAATTCAACAGTCATATGACCCCCTACGAGCAAGCACTTTGGAGACAGTGGGAAGGAAAAACTCCCTTTTAAACTCCTCATTTGAGCCTTCATCTTTGCCTTTTCCTCACCTCCTCTGCTCTCTCTTTACACGAGTTATTAGAAAAGAGGGAAAGATAAAAAAAACATTTAAACTTTGACTCTCTTAACTCGAAGTTGCTACTGTAGAAACAACATCCCAAATTACCTTCTATCACCTAACTACTTTTTCCTGATCTCGATGAGGTCAAATTCTGACATGTTTAAAGTGCTATGAGCAGAAGATGAATCTCAGCATTGTACCTGACCACAGTGTGTTCTTACCCTGTGGTTTATGTTTATGCAGGTCACAGTGCCTTCTTTTGGACTTTAAAAGTTGCTGGATTTACTTATTAAGAGACACAGTATCAGTTTTATCAGAATCAGAATCAGAATACTTTATTGATCCCTAGGGGAAATTATTTTTGGTTACAGTGCTCCATTATAAACAAACAGTAACAAAGACAGACAATACACTAAGTAAGAATAGCACAATATATACATGCATATAAAAGTCACTTATTAATAAATAGCTGAAAAAGGAAGAACATGTGTAAAAAGGGTGTAGCTGTTGCAGTAAACAGTGTGTTAAGTGGATGAGTTGTACAGGGAGATGGCCACAGGCAGGAATGATTTCCTGTGTCGTTCAGTGGTGCTTTTCGGTACTCTCAGTCTCTTATTGAACGTGCTCCTGTGACTGACCAGCACGTCATGGAGTGGGTGGGAGGTGTTATCCAACATTGTCTATGACTCAAAGTTATAGAAAGGGGTTTTTGTGGCTGGTCCTACCATATCTGTGTTTGTACAAGTTTAATTTTCAAAAGGAAAACATTTAAACTAAACATACAAATGACATTTATAAAGGTTTGCTGCATGTGATTTACTTCAAATTGTCCTAAAATCTAACACTCAAAAAGCATGTGCTGTGCCTAATGTGAATATGATAATTGCTTCTGGGACTGTTTATCCTTTGCCTCTCATTTATCTGTTAGATGTTATCAAAGCGAGTGCGTAACAGGCACTTTGGATGGTTTTTTTTAAACCTGAGGCTGGTAAACAAACTGAAGCGGGTCCAGAGCCAGGCAAGGACCAATCTCTCCACCACCTTCATCACATCTTGTCATGATCCTGGGCCATGTTGGCCCAGCATTCTTGGTTCTCGTGTATTTTTGTATTTCTTTATTTAGGCCATGGTTCCTGGGTTGCTCTGTTAAGTTGTTTCTTATTTGATTTCCCCTTGTGGCTTTTACCCCCTGTGTGCCCCTCTGTGTATCTGTGAGCCCTCGTCTCCCCTCCTTGTGTTTTATTCCATGTTTTCCCCAGCCCGTTATGTCTGTGCTCTCTCTTCTCCTGTCTGAACCTCTGTACTTCCTGTTTTACTTTGACAGTCTCCCGTCAGTGTTGCGTTTTCTCCTGCCTTGTCTTGTTATGATTATCAGTGTCACCTGTGTTCCTCGTGTGCTCCCACTTCCCTCGTTAACCCTCTGTGTATTTATGTCTGCGTCTCTTTCAGTTCGTTGTCGCGTTCTCCCTCATACATGGCCGTGTGTTTCCCCGTGCAATATGTTTAGTTTCCAGTTTAGTTTGTATGGTCTTCCTGTCCAGCAATAAAGCTGCGTTTTGAGTTCATTCCTGCCTCCGCGAGCTTGCGTTTGGGTCCACTCCCTGCTTGCCACACAGCCGGTTCATGACACATCTCACTGCTAAAATAAAAGAAAATATTTTTAAAACCTGCGCACGTGGCACAGTAGCAGTACTAATTAACACACAGATGACTTGTGATCTGGCAATAAAATACTATTTTTATACAGTAGAACAGTTTGCAATATTGCAGCTCTCCTCTGGATAAATCCCGAGCTCCACTTGAAACTCAGTCACCAGGATTGTGCGCACAGACTCATCATTTTCTATATGAGGAGTTATCTGTTAACATATCGATTCTTCATCAGCCTCCTCTCACTGATCTGAATTGCTTCAATGTTTTTAGGGAGAACCACATGCACATAATCTCTGGTTAAATAATATTCACGAAACTTTGATTTGCCCTCCTTAGCAAATGTGCTCTGCAGCCTGTAATATTAGATACATCTTATTTTATGTTATATTCCTTATATGTTCATGCTGGGTGGTAAATTCAGTGCAACTCCTTTCCTCCTTCTATAACATATACATTTTCCATCCTGCACAATCATTAAAACCGACACAACTACACAAAAAAAAAAAGCCCAAAAAAGCCCTACACAAAAAAAAGCTGGTTAATAACATGATTACAAGTTTTGTAGTTTAATCAATACCTCCTATCTCCATCTGTCTGCATGTCTGAGCTGAATAAATAACCTCATCATCTACATTAAATGGCATCAGAACATTTGTTCCTTTCTGCTCTTCACCCTGACATACAGTTTCTCAGACAGGCTGAGCAGCATCATTTGAGGTTTGAATAGAGCTTTGTTAACCTGTTAACATCTGTCTAGAGTTAAAAATCAGTTTTATTTCATGCACATGCTTTCTTTCAAATAGTCCCTTATTTTCCAAGGAGTGATTTGTCACTACTTTTAAACACAGTTCTAGGGGTACACCAGCTAGCAGTAAGAGTGATCCACCAGTTCAATATTTGTAGAGTCTTAGATTAAGACTATATTTGAACGTTAATATTATAACTGTCACATCTGCCAAAGCAGATGGCTCGGAGTGAGGTGAATGCAGACCAAAATACAAACACATGGAGATGAGGTGGGTATTAATAAAAAGCAAGCCTTTATTCTTTGCTGCACAAAACATTACAAAAACAAAAGGAAATGGGGCACTGAAATAAAGAAAAACCTAAATTGGAAAAACTGTACAAGAAACATGAAACCTGGAAACAAAGAGGAAACAACAGCAGGGGAAATGCAGACAATGAGGAACAAAAGGAAACACACAATATCTACACACAGAGGGTAATTAGGAAAATGGAAACAGGAGGGGTACACAGCTGAGACTCATCGGACATGACGAGATGGGATGGAGAGCAAAACTGAAAACACTAACGCAGGACACAGGACTGTCAGTAAAACAGGAAATACACGAACATAGAAACCAGGAACACTCGATGTAACACAAGGGAGGCACCGTGACAAAACCAAAGGGCTAGAAAAAAACTGAAGTACTAAGGAATCGACTAAGTACTAATCAATCAATCAAGCCTTTTATTTGTCATATGCAGTGCGTATGGGGTGCGTAGGATGGGAACAAACAGTCTAAACACAGTCTGTTATCAGGGGGAAGTTTTTGTTGTCCAGCTCCAGCCTTGACGCCACAGCTGGCGCCGATATGGTAGCGGCATGAAATGATGGTGGCTTAGTGCGAACAACTGCATGTCAGTTTTACAGTTGATCCAAATGTCTGTCATTCGTCTCTTAATCTCCTGTTGGAGAGCCGTGAACGTCTCCAAGATGTTATCCAATTTATGCTCAAAGAGCATAGTCTGAGTACTCACGATAGCCTTCAGCTTCTCCAAGATCTTATCCGTGCTGCGTTTAATGAGTACATTTCGAGAAGTCACGACTCGCCCCATTGCTTCAATCATAGCGAGCAGCCTTGTGGGGTTTTGAACAGCCGATTCCGCTTTCTTTAATCTTCGATAAGCCAGGGCCAAGCCAGGTCTGATCAGCATGAGCCCCGTTATGATGCTTCTGAAAAGGTAGATGTCTTCAATGTCCTCGATTGACAGCCCCGCCAGACAAACGACCCTTTATTTCCTCCACCTGTCCCTCGTGTATCCAGCAGGGAACGTCCCTCCAGGACACATGGGCTCATCTGAACCCAGGCTTCTCGTTGAGAATAGGGTGTCAATTGCTTTCAGGGACCAGTTGATCAAATCCATAATTGCTCTTTTAGGTTTTAGAGAACAGACCATGAGACTCTCCCAGGGCAAAAGTACAAAAGTAGACGAGACTAGAGAAGAACATGAGAAGCCAAGCAGGAAAGATAAGGGAGTGAGAAAAGTGTGACCGCCTTTGTCAAGAGCCAAACAAGATAAAGGAAGGGAACTAGCAATACAAACACTAAATTACAGAACCTTAAATAATCAAAAACATAAACAAAGTCACCCGATTCCAGACCATCATAATAACAGTGAGAATAATACAGCGAAAAGGTAAAGTATCCAAGTAGTGGGTAAAAAAAGAAACCTTTCATATGTTATAACTTATTTTGTGCTGAACCAAAACGTTTTGTCTTTTAATTCTGAAGCTTCAAATGTATCAAGGTATTATAAATTGGTATTGATTGAAAAATATTACATTTAGAAATTGCCTATGTGCTTAGGGGGCCTCTAATTATTATGAGGGTAAATTTTTGCATAGTTTGTATTTGCATTGCATGTAGGCTAACCTCTAAATCGTCATATAAATCAATGTTTTTTTTTAATCAAAACTGTACAGAAACATGAATTTCAATGCCACTTTAAAGAAGGTAATTCTTCACTGACATCTGCATCCATGAACACATGACAGTAATGAGACCACATGAACAGGCAGTGCTGTGGACTGACTTTACTTTCATATTTGCTGAATGAGTATCTCCATGACATCAACTGGAATTAAGGCAAGGATGAAATTAAAATGACTACCAAAATTATAGTATATAGAACAATACACTTTCTTAATAAAAGAAAAATATCATACAGAGTTTAGTTCTTAAGTACCATGTCAACAAAGGGGCTTGTCGTCTGGTATCAATCGCTTTGAGTCAATCATTAACTACATTTTGCTGCCCATGTACCTCTAAATGAAGTGATTTCTTTCTAAAAGACAACGAAGAAGTTTGATAAGGACTCGGAACATAGTTAGCTTAGCTTAGCATCATAAAACAGGTTGTGCAGCTAGCTTGGATTTGTTCAAAATTTAAAATAAAGAGCAACTGTACCTCTTGTCCCCTGGTCTGATGATATCCACAAGTGATGTCTTCTATGCTCACTGCTGAGTAGACTGAAGCTGGATCACTCTCTGCATAACAAAGTGCATAGAGATTAGTAAGATTGGTAAGAAATGCCAGGATATTCTTAACTTTTAATAAGAAACAAGCCTGACATATACTACATAGTGACCTGACTGGTGTAGATGTGTCTTTTGTAAAACTCTTAAATAACAGTTATCATGACAGTACTGAAAGTGCAATGGAGAAAAACTGATAGGTGGAAAATACTGAACTTTGAAATAGTTATTCTGTTTCTGTAAACACCAACCAGGCATTCCATTATAACCTCCTGCCTAATACTTTGTTGAGCCCCATTGTTGGAGTACTCATCTTTCTGCCAAAACAATCCTGATCTGTTGAGGCCTGGGCTCCACTAGGCACCTGAAAGTGTGCTGTCGTATCTGGCACCAAAATGTTAACAACAGATTCTTTAAACCCTGTAAGTTGAGAGGTGAGAGTAGTAATATACCTGTCCTTTTTTGCCCCCCCCCCCCCCCCCCCCCCATCCCCCTCCGCGTTCATGTGTGCGCGTGAACGGACTTTGTACATGCTTGTGAGTTCAGGGGTCATATGAGTTTACATGTGTTTAATAGCGTTTTATTTAATGAAACCATTATGTGTTTTAATTAAGCTGTTTTAAAGGATTGTATAGGTCTCAGAGTTCTGTTATTTAGACATAGATGATTTAATTTAACTAGTTTAGGGGTATTTTGCTTTTCTTTAGTGCTCTGAAACACACAGAGGCTAATAGTTTTAAACAGAAAGTTTTGTTTTTTTTTCACCTTCTAAAAAACACATATTCACACATAGCCACACTATCACTGTAACAACCCCCAATGTTCCTTTAATGCAGACAGTCCTATAATTATCTACTAGTCACAAACACACATAGATGATTTAACTGTTTTAGGAGCATTTTGCTTTTTCTTTAGCGCTCTGAAACACACAGGGGGTAATAGTTTCAAACAGAATACCACAAACAGCAGGTATTCCTTTAGAAATAAACTCTGATACTTCAGATTCTTAACTCTGCTGCAGTTAGACAGAGGGGGGTTACAGTTAGACCCCCTACAGTCAGCAGAAGAGGTCATCCTTATCAAGAGCATCTCAACTGTACATCCATAGTTTTCAATACAAACAGTCTCCTTTATCTTATGTCAGAGGTCCAGCGGAGCCACCAAAGGTTTTTCACCTTTTATCTTTCCATTACACTTTCTACTGACCATCCGATCCTCCAAACAGGTTTCACCTTTTGCTTACACCCCCACACCTTTATCTCTGCATCTCAGAGGCCAACTGAAACAAGCCCCACCTATATAAAAACGCCCTAACCAGGCACACCAACCCTTTACATCGGCCCTTGAGAGCATAACACTTCGTTCATCAGCACGAGCATTTTACTTTTAATTTAACTAGTTAGGAGCATTTTACTTTTCTTTAGCGCTTTGAAACACGCAGAGGCTAATAGTTTCAGACAGAGTGTCACAAACAACAGGTATTCCTTTAGAAATAAAGCGGGACACAGAGGCTGCTAGTTTTAATGCACCAGAATGCAAATATAAATAAAAGCCTGACTATCCTGAGAGCCTAGCCGCAGCGACACCTTTCTTTCACACGGATGCCTGGATGTGCGTTGGAGCTGCCTTTGCTACCCGCAGACAGCGTTTCTGACCTACGGGCGTTGCTTATATAACAGAGAAAAGCAACAATACAGCGTGTTTCTCTGCTCCAAGACATCGGCGGGCCTTTCACACGGTAAGCATGTCTGTTATACCCAGCGCATAAATGTCTGTATGTCAGTGCTGATTATACAAACCCTGTTTAAAATGTGACACATATGTTGTCCGAAAACAAATCCTCTAAATTTGCAAAGTTACTGATTTAAAAACATATTTTTTCAAATTTTTAGTTGCATGTCAAACACACGATAGACTCTTGAGCGTATTTATTTATATAGCTACATTCACAATGGTACAACCATGCTAAATAAAAGATGCCCAAGCACCAAAGCACTCTAATGCAAGCCTCTGAACTGTATGTTTGATAAGTGCATAAAGTGTACCTCTACCTCTACAGCTGAAAACAGTTTGTATCCGCACTCTGAGGGTCTGCTGAATTGTTTTTAATATTGCGCTTTTTCACGAACTGCAGATGATGAATTCCTCTTTATTGGACATAATGTCCTTAAGCTATTGTTGCTCATACTCACTGAGTTCCCTAGCTACTTCTTTACTATGTCAGTAAACTTTTTGAAAAGGAAGCTGTTGTAGATTTAAAGAAACATCCTAATTGAAGCAAAGGCAGAAACTGGAATGAATTTTATGTGACTGTTCATATTAAAGCCAACAACAAGTGAAAATCCAAAACCAACTCCAATCCTTTGTATTAATGATCTCCCCCTCTCTCTCTCTGTGTGTGTGTGTGTGTGTGTGTGTGTGAGTGTGAGTGTGAGTGTGCGTGCCCTCACAGAAGGAAGGAAGGTCACAGCAGGAGCTTTTTCAAACGCATATCCAACCAGTTTTTACAAGAAGTGAAGCTCATACGATGGTATAAATGTATTATTTGCGATACTTTATAAATATGAAACTCTAAAGATTTTGAGTTCATGCACATTGTGAAACAAGAATCTAAATATTTGTGTCACAATGATTTCTATAAAAACATGTTGTTTATGGGGATAATGTGAAAAATCTTTTGCGGCCCTATTAATGATCAATGGTGATTGAAGAGGAAGCTTGAACCCAGGCTCTGGACATTTTCATGACAAGCGACAGCGCAGACATCTACTGATGAGAGAACATGTTTTATCATCATAAACACTGTGATATGAAGCATCGTTAAAGTGTCACTTCAGTAATGTTGACTCATGTTTTTAATAGATGACTTTAAAACACTAAACACTAATTTCTGTGGTTTATTTTAAGTTTACAGAATATAACATGTGGTAAGACGATGAGTCGTTCTCACAGGTCGTGTTATGTGTATCTATTTATCATGTATGCTACTTTGCTCTGTGGACTGTAAAATGTTTCATTGTGTTCATAAAATAAACCAGACTTTCACCGTCTGCATCTTTTATTGTTTTTCTGCTTTTGTTCACTCCAAGTTTGACAAACCCACAGACATCCAGAGTTAACTCGCTAACAATGTGGAGCAGTCTCAGTGTATTTAGCTGCTTTTTCCCTAAACACAACCAACTGAGAGAAACGCTTGTAGTCCTCACTTTGGTCATTTGAACGTTGAAGGAGATTTGTTCCATAGACACCTTATACTAGGGTTTCCTGCACTTAATCCAACACTACTATGTTCTATTTAAATCCAGATTCCTTTTATAGTTTGCAGTGAAATTTGTTAAACTGTTCCTTAATGTGACAGAAGCACACGTCACTCTTTACTAACACATTTGTAGATAAGTTTATTGCTGAACCACACAGCTAGCAGTCTCACTCACTCTTTAGATTTTTGAAGTTTTGTGTGCAACGATTTAGTCTATCAAACCTTACCCTTTTCTCCCCAGTATCACAACAGTAAGTACGGATCAGCAAACAACCTATGATTCTAAAGCCAGAACAGAAAGATACAGTAGGAAGATGCATGATTGCGTTTTTATGACGCATAGTAAAACTACCCCCTCTTCTTCTTCTCTCTGTTGTTGTTCTTGTGTGTGTGTGTGTGTGTGTGTGTATGCCTTAGAAGTCAAATAATACATTAGCCACACTTAAAAAACATTTGAATTTCATTTAGAACTGAGATTCTAAGTTGTAAGCAGAAATCTTATGCTCAGCCACAAACATGTTTCCCCACTTTCACAATGCTGAGGTGTCAAATCCACAACCCCCAACAAATGGTTTGTTACACGCGGGTGTGAAGGGCAAGCTTTACTTACACAGCCTCACACACAGTAGATTTTTAAGTTTTTGGGTACAGTGGTTTAGCCACAGATGTAACTTCTACTGTTGATAAAGATCACTCCACCTGTTTATTTCTTAAGAAATTAAGCATCTTTATTAAGCTCTTATTTATAAATGTCTACACAATAATAGACACCGTGTGCTCTGTGACATTATAGTCTTCTACTTCTGCTTCCATTGGTTTGCATTTTCAACACGTTCTCACTCCCAACTCGTCAAATGTGTGACGCATGGTCAGGCTCCCTCTGCTTCACTTATGGACGCGCAGGGTACCCCCCTCGCGTCGAGAATTGACGTGCAGGGTCCTCCTATTGAATACTATAGAGCTCCTTAAACGTTGTTTATTGACGACAAGAGATTGCCGTGGAAGAGCCTGTTGTCCGTATATTTATACATTTCCGAAATCACATTGTAGTGACGTGTACTGAACACAATATATTATATAATGTAAACAACTACCTGAGAAACAGCAGATACAGCAGCTAAATTAATTATAGGCCATTACTTTTGTATCGTTTATTGCATTTATGGAGGGAGAGGTGTATGCTGGGTAATGGCACAGCTAGCGACACGGTGGCCGTTTATCAATGCCCAAGTACGCGAGTACGTACTCGCGTTCTCGGTGAGTACGTACCCGCCGAGAACGCGAGCACGGACTCGCGATTTGTACAATTGGAACACCTGCGTACGTGATGATGTCACAGGTCCGGAATTTTTACTGCCGTCCCCTCCTAATTTAACTGTGAGTAACATGTTATGAAGCTTAACTTTAATCACAGCCAAACCGGTTTACTCAGGAACAAATAAAACACTGAAATAAACCAAACATTAACATTTAGAAGTGATCTAAGCGACTTATATATCATTTTTAACCTCAGTAGTGAAACCTCTATTAATAAAAATAGTGTACATGTACATACGTGTACATACCTTAATAAAAACAAGCAGGTGAGATGTTAGAACGCTTTTATTTCTATTCTAGTGGACACTCAATACTATAGACAGCTGCTGGGGTTTCTTTAACCTGAGTAGTGAGAAGTCCGCGAGCGGGGCGGGGGGTTGAAAACGATGTGCTGGGAGTCCGCTGTTGAGTTTTGGACGAAATGCATTCTGGGATATATAGGCTGTGTCCAAATTCAGGGGAAGGATGCTTAAAATGCCATATTTGGAGGCAATGACATCACAGCGACGCGACGAGGACTGTCCGAATTCAAAGAGCACTCAAAATGTGGCGACAAATGTGTCCTACTTTTCCGCGAATTTGAGGGTTAGTCATGTCCGAATTCAGGGGAAGGATGCGCCAATGCCATATCTGGAGGCAATGACATCGCGGCGACGCGACGAAGGCTGTCCGAATTCAAAGGGTACTCAAAATGTTGCGACAAATGCGTCCTACTTTGCCCTGAATTCTAAGGATGGTCTGATGTATCCTTCATGTCCTACTATATCCCAGGATTCATTGCGGGTCATAGAGGAGATTTGTTTGTGATAACGATGGTGGTCGAAGCAGGAGAGGAAAACACTTTCAAATGTAAGTATATGAAAATCTGGTTGTACAAAAGTTAAATTGTTATAGCGGTCGTTTTGTTAAGCTTTGGGCATCTGCATAGACATGTTTCTTTTCTTTAAAATAACTGTAAACCAGCTTGTATGGGGAGTCCCGAGATTTTTCATGTATTGCCGCTTACATACAGCTAATTTTGATTTTTTCAAATTGGTGATATGTTGTGGGGAACAAAGACCAAACGGCTTAATTTATTACAACGAGGAGAAAACGATCACCTCTTCACTGGGGTGAAGAATTGGGCCACTACGGCGTGGATGTACAAGAATAAATCAATTTACACATCATATTCATGAGTGCGGTCCTATTAACCCTCATGCTCTACAGCAGCGGTCCCCAACCTTTTTGAGCCACAGACCGGTTCATGTCAGACACGGAGCCTTTAAGGTATCGTGGATAAATACAACCACATAAAATAATCCGACCAAGACAAAAACTGTGGTATTTTGTAAATATAATAATAAACGTGAATGTACTGTGTAATTGTGTAACTTTATTAGCAGTGTCCTCCTGAAAATGCGCCAATATTGACAGTAACATCCTCCTCTCTGCCGCTTAATGCTCTCTGGTCGCTATGGTAACGTGTAAATATTTCTTTCAAAATAAGACACACAACTACAACAAGGGAAAGACTCAGGGAAACCGAGTTAATGATAAAACCCCTGAAAACCATAAATTTCACTCTCGTGGCCCGGTACCAAACGACTCACGGACCGCTGCTGTACAGAACCTGTGATGTCCAGACGGTGTTCCTCTGGTGTTCTGCTGTGAAAACCTTTGGGCTTAGGGATTAACATAGTTGCCATGGTGTCTTATCTTCTCTTATTTGTTGTGTGTGATCAGGACAATTCTGGAGAGGATGGGCCTGCAGGGGAAAGTCACCCCCTTGCAGGCCAGAAGACATGAGATAACTTTAAAGAATACAAAGTACGTATGTGTGTTATCAAGAAGATAATTCTTAAGAACACAAGTTAATAAATGTGCAATTACTAAGAGTTGTTGTGGTGTTTTTATTTGCCTGCTGTCATTTTTGATTTCCTCTGCCTTTAGGATTGCAAGTATCCAGGCTCAGGAGAGGGGGTCAGTGGGAAGCCCACTGCTGCTACTTGGCCCTGGTTTGCCCTCATGGATGAGGTGATAGGACAGATGCCTTCCATTAAGCCTCCTGTCCTAATTTCCTCTCTCCCTGAGGACACTCCAGGGCCAAGGACAGCAGTGGGTGACCAAAACGACAGCGATGACGAAGCGGCTCAGCCACCTACGACAGGGAGAAAGAGGAAAAGAGATGATGAGCTGCTAGACCTCATCAGAGAGGACATGAGGCAGCAAAGAGAGGCTGAGGAGAGGAGAGCAGGGAGAGGATGGACAGACTGTTTTCACTTCTAGAAAGATTAGTTCCCATATGAGTTATGTATTGAGAAATTTATTTATTTGAATATATTTGTTACATTGTTATATGTGTTGCATTAGTTTAAAGGTTTTATGTTATTAATAAATTGATTCAAACAAACAGTAATTGTCACTGAACTCAATTTGATTTACAGGCATTTGTAACACGTATGAACATAACGCTAACTTTGAACAATATTACTTGGATATTTATTTGATAGCAATAAAGTAAATAACAATAACAATTAAACAAGAATATTTCAAATACACAGTATGTAAAGATAAAAAAACAACATTTACAGTTGTTCACACAGGATTAACCTGAGTGACCTGTTCCTGGACCGTTTCTTTAACAACTGTAATAGATTACAGGAAGTCTCTGGCAGTGTTGCTGAATCTGCCCGAGCAAGATCAGACATGGATGAGCTGCAACTGAGACCTGCGGTTTGTCTTTTCTGGTGGGCGAGTGGAGAATCACACAGGGTGGTCTGCAAAGAGCTTTAGGATGCTTCCTCCCACTGTCCACTGCATCGTCCATCCACAGGGTTTGCAGGGCTGACTCACTCATGGCTGCCACACCACTAAGATGTTTACAGAGATATGCAAGCAGGAGATGGTGGATGCTATATTATTAGTATAATACTTGTAACTCTGTAGCAGACAACAGTTTGATAAAGTGCTATGTAAAAAAACAAACAAACAAAAGATTAGATTCTATACGTTTCAAAGATATTTAGTTTATATATTTTATATGATACAGTACATGTGTGAGAATGACCGATGTTGTGGCAAAAAATGATCGTCTGCCAAAAAATGATTTCCGGTTTTTGCCCTAAACTGATTGCTCGTATTTAACCTGCTATGAATAACTTGTTGGTCTATAATACGTGAAACATGTCAAATGTTTCCCTCATTAGTGATATCAAGTCACTTTGAGCCACCAGCAACATTCCTGTAACAAGGTAGAAGCTGCAATCAGTTTTTGGCAGTGACTTTTATATATCCTTTATTTATCCAGTTAAAAAAAAAATCTTATTGGCATTAGAAATTTATTTTTTAAGAGTAATCTGGCCAAGAGGACAGCAGACAGCGCAACAAATATATCAATTGTACCTACATTATAACCAGAGTTATAAAGATACTTGAACAACAGGTAATTATTGTATATATAAAACCCCTTAGTAAACCATGTTCACCGAAGTCTATTTACCAATATACATAAAGATATTACACATATTACACTCGGAAACATTGGAAATCAGTTTTGGCAGGCGAACACTTTTTTGGCACAACGCCGGCAATATTTCAATTATCCGTGTAATTAGCTAAGTAATTCCTAAATGCGTGTAGATTAAAGGAAATTATTTTACCTGGATATGATTGTCTCTGATGAGCCTAAGGTACAAAACGTGCGGGCGACGACGATAAGGTTTTTCTAGCTCCTCGAGAAATAAAATTGTCCAAACAACGGAGCGACATTTCTGGGTCCATTTTAAAGTTTTCGCGCTGTGGCGCTAGCGATCGGAAAAACACGCAAGTAAGGGCGGAGTTGAAGGCTAGGAGGCTGTCCACAGCCCATCTGTTATGTTGGATACTCCTTGTTTGTTCAATAAAGTTTCTATGGAGAAAAAAAGGGGGCTGTCCACAGCCGCTCACTTCCTGACTACCCGTCCGTCTAAGGACACTACCTTGTGACGTAGGTAGGTAGTGTCCTTATGAGCATCCTTCCCCTGAATTCGGACACAGCCATAGCTGTCCCAAGTCCACACCGATGCATGCTCGATAAAACGGGCGGATCGAGAACACATCCGGGACTTTTTCGCATTCTCGGCTTGATGCGTACTTCGAATTGGAACAGTACTTGGTCTCCGACTGATGACGTATCACGAGTACACGAGAACGCAAGTACGCACAAGTACGCATATTGAGAAACGCCCGGTGACTTTATTCACCCGCTTCGGCTGTTATCAGTCCATACAAGGGGCGTTATTAGCAGAAATCAGTCCCATAGATATGGGCCATCCACCTGCTAGATTGTTCAGAAGGTTGTTATCATCCATCCACATGGAGGATCAGTAACAGGAGCGTGGGAAGACTCCAGAATCCACTCTGGCTGGAATCCGGTGGATACAGCAGTGTTTACAGGTAAGACCATTTAAACGGACGGCATTTATAAAATGACTATTAAAAGTCAGCGAGTGTCAATAATGTTAATGTGGTTATGTTAGTAATACACCGAGTGCTAATATAACAGCTTTAAGATGCATTTGTAGATATTATTACGTGTTTTACCGTCTTTATGGTGCTAGCTTAAAGTTACGGTGTAAACGTTAGCTTATATTGGAGTAAAGCTGTTACTGTTTAAACGATGTTAGCACAGAAATATTAGCTTCTGTCATGACTGATGAAGTTACTAGTTAATAAAGTTTCCAGTAAAGTGATTAATCGCAGCCACAGATTGACAGTAAATATCTCGATTAGCTTCAGTGCATCTGTAATAAATATGTGCAAGTTTCAGTGCTTCGTTTAAACTGTATGATACTTATACTGACCCAGGGTCAGTGTAAAATACAATCCTAGCTGTGTGAACAAAGCCTGGCTCCTTTAAAGGAGGAACCAGTTAGAAGCTGTTTTCAAAGTAGCTGAGCAGATTTCACCTCAAGTAAGCGATTAACTGTTTGTTTGTTTGTTCTGCCACTTAAAGAACATTTAAGGACGTCTTTTGAGTGTTTAGTTGAATTAATTCTACTGGCTCTCATGGTCATTTGTGATTATGGACATATTTTTCATGTTTTCAACCATTTAGTAAATTCTATCTATTTAGTAATATCTGTCAGCTATAAAATATAATATAAATATAAAAATATCTAAATATCTCCTGCCCTTTATATTTTAATGATGTAAGACCAGACGTCTGTTATCGCGTTACATTAGCATTCCTCACATATCAGTGAGATGCTGTACAGTACAATCCTACTGACACATGAGAGGGATAACGACGGCTATTCAACATCGTTGCACGACACATTCGAGCTGCATGATGCAGACAAAGTGACTAAATCATCTTTTTTGTGGTTTGTCTTCAAACCAGCAGACAAAGCCGATGGCAGAAGATGTTTGGAGAAGAACTTCAGGCCGTGGACTGAAAAGGTATTTTTTTCTTGTTATCAAAAGACATTTGGAGTGACGGCTTCTCCAACTGTGCTGAAGTAAAGCTTACAGTCTAAGAAGTCACAGTGTTGATATTCAACACAAAGAGAAAAGCTCACTAGTTTGAATTTATTTACAATCATAGTTTTTATACATTCTGACTGTAAACAGCTTTTACAGCTTTGATATTGTTTGACACTCGATATCAGGTGATGGTATTTAATTTAAAGGTTTCTATGTCCCAATGAGCCATTTACACTGACCAGTGTTTCACTTTAACTGTAACACATTCATTATTTAGATCCAACATTTCTAAGAGAAATAACTGAATGTAAAAAATGGCAGCACTCAGACCAGGTTTATAGAGATATATGCATGCATTATGAAAGTTATGTATCCCAGATCATTTTTAGTCATCTAGTCCTGGCAGACCCACCCCCCTTCCTCCCGAGTTAACTGCAACCCAAAAGAACTAGTGGGGCTATTTACACATTCACAACCAGTGTGGGGTAAAAAGAGCCACTAAAAACCTGTCAGCCTGCACAGCTACAGATGTGCTAAAAGCTATAACAGCTAGAAGCTCTGTTTATGGAGAAACCCTTGGAGAAACTTTCTAAGCCTAACAGAGGACAGGTACTCCTGCCCAAATAACATGATATAACCCCACATACAGCCCAGCCATAAAATGAACCAAGTCATTTGGTTAAAGACAGCATGGGAGCAAATGCCAGCCTGCACCAACCTGACATTTCTTCCTCCTGAATTAAATGAATGAATGGATGAAAGTTAAATGACTACAAACCTAAAGCCACTAGTTCCCACACTGGAGTTCCCTGACACTGTGTTAACTGTACTGTAACAGGCTAAGCTACGTGAGACACTGCATTGAACGATTGTTTCTATCTTAATGGTTTCAGCTCAGATGTTCTGCTTTTTCCTTTCAGTAGATCAAAGCAGCTCGTGCTCTGTCTGCTTCCATTCTGATGGCAAGAAGAAGAAGAAGAAGAAGGAGGAGAATGCTTCAGCGAAGTGGCGTTTATGGTCTCAGTGGACAGTCATGGTCACACACTGCATGTGGTTTTAAAAGCAACATTGTTCACCACAACAATGGAGATGTGTAATATTAGTGCAGCTACGGTTTGTTCTTGAACATCAGTTCTGTTTTCTACTTTGACCACTTAGACCAAAAAAGTGTTGTTTTCAGATTCTTTCTTTTAAATCTATAAAGCACCTGCTCATTTTTTATTACAGTTAGTTTCACATAAATGTTACTGTTTCCTTTATGATCTTTTAATGCTTACACTACACTGTACAAGTCTACATTAGAGACATTTCTGTTACCTATGTATGAGACTGGGCTGCTTGACTACGATTTGGAAATGGATGCAAAATCACACGGATCGTGCTATTGTTTGTTTTTTAATATGATGGATTGAACACAGGAGGTATCTGACTAAGCAAAGATTAGTCCGATCCCATTTCTACCTGTCTCTACTGTTTCAACATTTCACTGAAGTTTGCTCAACTGTAATTGTCAGGATATATATTTATTCCAGCTCTCATAGGGCAAAGAAATGACTCAGACTTGTCAAAAGTTCTTTGATTAGATACACAATATGAAGTTCACAATTTTCTTACAAATAAAACTATAATGACAAACAGTAGCGGTTTTAGATACGGGCGACACGGGCGGTTGCCCGGGGCGGCATCGTGATGGGGGGCGGCATCACGGGCATCGGCAAAAAATAAAATAAAATTTAAAAAATGCTCATACTCATGCTGCCCCGACGGCAGCCAGCGCATATTGGGAATGTCATAGGCACCAATCGGTTTTCTATCGCCCATTTGCTGGGAGTAAGGGCGCCCTCCGTTTGCGAGGTGCGCCTGCTGCTTGCGGCACAGGGAGGAGAGGGCGAGGCGGCGGGGGATTCTCTGGCTGGCTGGAGCAGCATCTACTAACCAACTCGCAAATAAAACAAAATAAAAACAAAACAACAAACACGAAAACACCGGACATTGTGATACAGACTTATAATTTGCACCGATGTTTTTTCGAAATTCTATACACGAAAACTGAGCGCGAGAGCCCTCGGTGCGCCTGCGCGCTGCTGAAGTCAAAGTAAACTTTATTGTCATCTCCGCTACATACAGTCCAGTATATAGAGAGACGAGACGACGAGGCTCCAGTTACAGCAGTGCAAATAAACAAACAATAACTATAAGAAGAGTAAGAAAATAAATATACACTTTAGGACTCGGGGTAAAGGGATCAATAACAATTCAAAATTTATAATTTACAGTTTGATGGTTTAAAGTCTCACACATAACCCGTCGAAAGGGGAGGGAGACCTGCTGCTTCCAAATAGAGCACATTTCATTCATAATGTTGTAAATCCAAGCCCATTATGTATTCATGATTTGAATCCTGGGTTGTGTGAAATCCCAGAAATACACCTTAGACAAAGTGAATCTGTGAACTAAGGTGTAGGTCTGTTAGGTTATGTTGTGGTGATCCTCTGGTTGAGGGATGGGTGTTCATACTGGAGTGCAAAATTAAAACCAACGGAAGATGGACAAGAAAAGTTCAAAGCCATCAGGTGCTCAGTTTAGAAAAAAGAGAAAAGAAGAGGAGAAGAAACAAACAAATGATACAGGTTACCAGATGTGTCATTGGATAATGGCAGGTCATCCTGAAACAATCAGAATCAGAATACTTTATTAATCCCTAAGGAAATAATGTGGGTTACAGTTGCCCCAAGAAGAAATGGTAAAAATAGTAACAGTAACAGACTAAACTCCAAACAATACATTATGTTACAGATTTTAATATTAATTAGTCATTGTCAATTGTTGATTTGTCCTGTTCTCATTGTATGACGAATTATGATGGCTGTTTGGTAGCCGTTTGCAAACTATGCATACTCTCTCTCTCTCTTCATATGTGTGTGTGGACAACAGTTTTATGTTAATGTACAATCCTTAACATGTTTTGTGTGTGTGTGTGTGTGGGGGGGGCGCCAGAGGGAGTGTTCGCCCAGGGCGCCAAACAGGCTAGGACCGCCACTGATGACAAACATGAACAGCTGTGCTTATTTCTGAGACATGATTTTTTTTTAATGTGTTCATATTTAGACATTTGTATGCTGAAACTGTAATGGTGAACCTGAGGTGATGGTCAGCAGAAGGCAAATATATATCAATATAAAACAATATTGAAGTAATATCTTTACCCTCTGCAGCGTGTGGACGCTGTGCACACAATCACCTTATTCACTGTAGTAAACGTGCACCGCTAGCTCACGTGACTGACTGTCTCCATGGTTACATCGTATATTATTAGCTATGTAAACAGCTTCCAAAGATACCGCCATAGCTCTCTGCAGCTGTAACACTTTTACGCTTTGCTAGCCGGTTGCTATGGTGGTTGCTGTGGACTAGGGTGGACCGCGTCCGATTCCTGTTATTAGCTGTCCGCCGTAGGAAGGCTGCGTTCCGTTTAGAAGTAGCACCAGTCTGCCGTAACTCGAACTCAAACCCCGCTTTGTTCTTTAATTAAAGGGCTTTTACAGCCGTTCATGACACACACACACACATAAAACACTTTGCCTCACCATGAGAATGCAACTTTACTAAAACCTTTAAAGTATCTGATATAGGATAGAAAAATGAAGCAACCAGAGATTTAATGATGAAGACTCTGGGTTCTGTAGTTCACGTTTTACAGTCCCGAATGACTCTTTGCATATAATTTATTGAAGAGGATTTTAAAATGCACTTTACATTTAGACTGTTGCTGTTTAATTTTTTACATTGTTACTGTGTTATGTCATGAATAAGGTTCACCTGCTGGGGGTTTGATGGATCAGCTGGACAATACATTCAAAGACAGACTTCATCCATCATATGCAAGAATCCTAGTTGGATTTTTGTTTTCACTCATATTTTAGAACCAAATATTGAAAACAACTGTGACAGACTGGATACCTGGTCAGGGTGTACATTACCTTTCACTCAAGCATCCCAGGACAGAGCCCTGCCCCACCATGAGCCTGGGTGGATATGTGGTTATAATATAAAATGACTGATACTAAATATGAATATTTCATGAAAATCAAATTATAATATGAATTCCTAGGTGTTTGTTATATCCAGCAAGATATTGATTACATATGTCTGAATTGTTAACCCTAACCCTAGCTCAACAGACCACAATGCCCTGGACTGTCAGTATTATTACATGCTGTGAACATAAGTAGCTTTGATCACAGTTTATGTTGTAAAAGAGAAGGAATATTAAAAAAAGATCAACATTGTGATGTTATTTCTTCCAAACTGACCAGAAACATGCTTGTCAGACTCTCACAGCACAGGATCAGACTCACTGTGCATGATGGCTCAGGCCAATAATGTTTGTTAGATTGTCAGTTGTTTAGTATACTTCTGTACAGTTATGGTCACCATCTCTATTTCAGTATAATTAATATGCAGAAAACACTAAAAGTTGATTGTCTTCCAATATTCTAGCATAATTAAAAAACTTTGACTTTGTAAGTACATATTGGTACAGTCCTAATGCCAGTATGATTCTTCATAACGCCTGCTTTGAAATACTGAACTTTAAAATTGACCTGATGAAAGATAATTTACAGTGGCAGTCTGTCAGGATAATTCTGACTATAAGATCACTGTATTAATCTGAATCCTTCTGAAATGTGCTGTGAATGAATGCTGATGCAACTCACTGTGGGAAAGCTGTTAAATGAATCTGTGACACATGCAACACATTCACAGAGGAAGAGGACACAAAGGGAGGACACGCAGAGGCTGTGTTAAAGTCAGAAATCCAAATCTTTAGTCAAAAACAGGCGGCGGTTACAAACAGGAAGACAAGCAGTCCATCAAACAGTCTACAGGGTCAAACATGCAGAGAATTCAAACAGCAGTAAAAAAATAACTGGACACTGAAAAACTTAAAGCAATGTGAGACGAAACAAAAGGAAGCAGCGCAGTATATTCACTGAATTATCATCAATTACAAAAGAGAAAAACAACGATTTCTAAGGATTATTTGCTTAATTGCGGGCAGACTGTGGCTGGTAAAGATGGAAACATACAGAATGTAAACTGTGTGAGTTTGTTGAACTTTGTTGGTAACAAATGAGGTAAAAAAAACCAAAACAGACAAAACACAGAAAGAGGCTCTCAGTATTCATTAATAATTAGAAAGCATCTAAACATTCTGGTCGTGGATTTTTACAGTCTTAGTTCCGCTCGCTGTCATTATTATAATCATCATGATCAATGGCGAGGTCCTGAGGTGGGCGGGGCTGTCTCTGGTGATGTCACCATGAAGTTACAGCGTCTGGCACGTGTTGATGAAACATCCCAGTACACTGGTGTAGTTTCCTCTCCAGCTGTTGGACATTTGACACTTCAACATTAAGGGGAAGAAGAAGAAACAGTGTTAGGTCAGGTGACCACATGGTTTCTAAAATAACTGACAGGAAGTAACCAGGCTGTTAGAAATGGATGGCATGTGTTTATAGTTACTGTAGTTAGGTAACTCTACTTACCAAAAGCAGAAGCACACAGATGGCAGATCAGATGCTGAATGTTGCAGGAACATGCTCATGTGTGGTGATCATTTAGTGCTGCTCCGGCAGGTTAGACAGTCCAAGACTGATATCCTTCCCATCTGAGAGTTTGAAAACACACATGCAAAGATTTAATTGTATTACAGTCAAAGTGGGATGTTCGATTTTGTCCTTTAAAAATGTTTGTGTATTTGAAAGCACTAACATTTAAGGATGACTCGGATCGTCTCCTTTAAAGGGGAGACAAGTGTATCCACTGATCCACGTCACTTTACCTGGATGATGACTCCTCTCTCCCTCACTCAGAAACACTCCTAATATAACCAAGCAAACAAATAATATTGAAGGTTTACTTACATCATTACAAAAACATCAAAAACTTCTCCCTTTGATTCCATTTCTCCATTCCTGCTGAACATCAGGCAACAAATATCACAGTAAATCACAGTAAAATGTAAAGCACATATTTTCTCTGCTTAGTCTAACCTCTGCAGAGCCTCTGTCAAGAAAAACAAATCTGTAAGCATAAAACAAATATACATTTCATAACACGTCACTGGACAAACCTCGGTCAGTTGATTTCCTCTGTGCAGTGCAGACGAGCATCAGTCAGCAAGTCAAGGTGGTGAGATGGACTCGTGCCCTTTGTGACTCTGCTGGTTCTTCTGAGGAAACACCACCGTCTCTCCACACCGTCACCATCTGTGAGCATATATATATATATATTTCATTTAACAATTGCAACTGAAAGAAATTAAATATTGAACAAAAATATATTGTCACATTCTGCGTTCTCAAATACAAATTTCACAAAGTAAATTTTTAATTAACAGAAAAAATATGAATTACAAAAAATAATTGTATATTATTAAAATATTATGCAACCGTGACCAAAGTCTGAATCATCATTACAGTACTGTGGACTTACTGCTTGGCTCACAGTGATAAACTTCAGGGGAGATCATGATGACAGAAAACTGTAAACAACACTCTGAAGTCAAGCTTGTAACAGCAGTCTGGCGAGGCGGGAGCGGCTAGCAGGTCCAGCAGGCATGTGGTGTGGAGGTTAGCTGAAATACCCGAAGCCAGTCGGTTAAATCCAATAACAGACCTTTATTTGGTGCCAGCAACAATACACCATACCAGCCAGGTCTCCACGGCTCTGCTCTGTCCGTACATACATGTGCGGGGATCGGTAGTTGCAGGCGCCAGGCCGTTACAACAGTAAGGTTTCTTAGAGAGAAGGAACATGAGCAGCATGAAAATGGATGGTGCTATAACCCAAAAGGGTTGTTACAAGCTGCTTTTCTTGTTTCTGTGACCTCAGCACGCTGACAGACTTGAAGTTGCTAAAGATTTTAATAAGTGATAATTATAGGGAAGAAACTTCTCTTTTTCATCGCTTTAATCAAACATTTGATGCCTCAGCTGTCTCAGTCCTAAAGCATTCTGCAACTACAACTAACCTGAGGAGGCTTGGATTTGGCTGCAGGTGCCCCTGTACATCCTTCTCAGCAGCACACATGTGGGTACCATTTAATCCCACTTCTTCCTGAGCTTTGCTTCATCACAAGACTAAAAGTGGCATCCTGTGTCACAGTCTTATCATCATCCAACTGGAGAAGAAACATTTACAGGCCTCCTGGTTTTGTTTTCTGATCCTGCAAAAAGACTGAGGACAACAAAGCCCAGAGAACACGAGATACACAACATCCAACATTCAGACTCAACAGCCTCCATAAATGAAGAGCACCAGGTTGGTCCAGTTATACTAGATATGAGCATAATTCACATTACTGTGTATGAATAATAATCAAGAGACAAACTTTGAAGATGCAGAGCATGATGTCCCATCATCAGACTGTAAACAAACATCCACCAGGCTTCTTTGTTGGCAGAGGTGAAGATTCTCCCATCAGGGATCAGTAGCATGTATTAACCTGTGGTATAAGCAGCAGTCAGTGAAATGTTACTGTTTCAGATAAGAAATCTAGCACATAAAAGCCAGGGTGGGAGGGATCTCTGCAAACTGACTTACCTCTGCAAGTGTGAGGCTGTTCCTCCAGCCTCAACAAAAATCTGACTCTCCAGTCACAGACAAACAAAAAAACTCCAGCAGGGAGATAGAAAACGCTGCCTGGGTCTTGCTGGATGTTGCTGGTCAGAGTCCCACATTAGCAGAGTGCTGCTTGGTCCCACTGACCCATGTGGACAGTGACTGTGGAGAACTGTTCTGGAAAACAGAAAAGAGAATTAAAATGACAAAAAGCCAAACAGGATTTCCACAAAGACTCTCTTAGAATCAGCAATCAGAAAATCATTGGTTCATATTTCAATTAAATATGACCAGGCTCCTTAAATGTAAGCAGTTAAGATCTGATTTCATTTACATCCTTCACACAGCACATGTGTCCAGGCTGTCAGGTAAACATAGAATTAATCTCAGGTAACATGACTCATAGTAGAGATTCAGTAGGAAAGACTGCCAGCTCTAATATTATTACCACACCAACAGCTCAGATTTCTAGAACTATTTAAACAAATGTCTTCTGAATATTCAATTCATGTTCACAGTGGGAGGGTGGGGGGGTATCGTGGAATTTTGTAAATAAAGTCTGCAACACAGAAAGAGCTGTGATCAAGCTATTTATTACTGCGCGCAGGAGAGCCAACACACATCAAACATCTAAGTTCACAGTCATGCCAGCTCTGCCACAGAAGTCGTGCTCCTACTCCTTTATGCATTCAAAGGAAGAGGGAGGAAGTTACAAACTGATCATACCACACTTCACACGTCTCGCTATGAAACCTAACAGATCAATGGTTAAGCTGTTTTGTGCCCTTGGCCTTATCAGCACCTGTAAAGGGAGTTATTTTCTTAAACTGCTGACGCTGAAGTAAGTTCATCTAGTTTTAGAAACTTTCACTGAACAGTCTATAACAGTGTCACAACTAAGCATATGAATAATCACTTAAATACTTTAAATGAGAATAATAGAAAATTTCTATTACAGGAGCCAGAGCCTGTCCCAGTAGTCATAGGTAGAGCAAACCTGGACAGGTACCAGTCTGTCAGAGGACTAACACAGAGACAGACATCAGAGTAACAAATCTATTTAAAATTAATGTAAGCTTGCTGCAGCTGTATGTATGAACATGTGTTTCTGTGCTCACAGTCCACCTCTCAGGAACCTGCAGTTCATTTTAAGTCTACTTTAAACAGACCTCACAAAAGGCTGATGTGGCTGGATCAGTAGTCTGATTTAAGTACGATACCTTTGGCCAGGGATTAATCTGGTACATCGCTTCACTGCAGTCTTACATATTATCCCCACACCTGAATAAAAAATACTGATATTTACAAATAACAGATTCAGCTGATGCAGCCTGACTCAATCTGATTCCAGATGTTCAGCACACACAGAGACACAGAGGGACTGTTTAAAGTTTAGTGTTAACCTGAGTCACTGATCATTTACAGTATTACAGAGTCTGGCAGTCTTTGCATGATGTCCACGTCACTGTAAGTTTCTAGGTGACTCTCAGGTGTGACAGGTGTGCCAGCAGGAAAGAGTAATAATAACCTGCATCCTGAGGTTTGTCATGCAGGATTAAAGGAGCCAGGCTTTGTTAACACAGCTAGGATTGTATTTTACACTGACCCTGGGTCAGTATAAGTATCATACAGTTTAAACGAAGCACTGAAACTTGCACATATTTATTACAGATGCATTGAAGCTAATCGAGATATTTACTGTCAATCTGTGGCTGCGATTAATCACTTTACTGGAAACTTTATTAACTAGTAACTTCATCAGTCATGACAGAAGCTAATATTTCTGTCCCAACATCGTTTAAACAGTAACAGCTTTACTACAATATAAGCTAACGTTTACACCGTAACTTTAAGCTAGCACCATAAAGACGGTAAAACACGTAATAATATCTACAAATGCATCTTAAAGCTGTTGGGGTGATTGAATTGATAAATTCTTTCTCAAGAGTCTCAGATTATTCAATCAACTGGTCAATCTACAGTTCTTCTGATTAATTGCTCCTTCCATAATTCTTCTCCTACACCACTGCAATCTGGAAATATAAAATATTTAGGTATTAATGTCTCTCCTAAGCTTTCAGAATTAACTAAATTAAACCACATCCCACTTTTAAAGACAGTAGAAAGCGATCTGGCTAGATGGAAATCTTTACCCATATCACTCATGGGAAGGGTCGCCGCTATAAAAATGATGGTCTTGCCAAAAATAAACTATTTGTTTTCAATGATCCCAAATAAGCCATCACAAGATTGGTTCAGATCTCTAGACTCATGTATTTCTAAATTCCTTTGGAAAGACAAACAAAGTCAAAGTCAAAGTCAGTCAAAGTCAGTTTTATTTGTCAATTTCTTCAGATGTACTTGCCATACAAAGGAATTGAAATTACGTTTCACACTGTCCCATGCATAGACATAGACAACAATAAAGTGCAGATGCACAACATTTAGGTAACATACAGGATATAACAAGACAGGACCTAACATATAATAAAGTGTTCCACAGTGTGCCCTGGAAAGTAGTGTACTAGTCTACTTGAGGTAGTCCCAGGTTGTGGTTGGTAAACCCCCACGTATCAGCTTAAAAACATTACAAAGGACCAAGGATAAAGGAGGATTAGATCTGCCTAACTTTAATCACTATTTTTTAGCCAACAGGCTTCAGTTCATCTCAGGATGGTTTAAACACACCTTCTTAGATGAGCCCTGGCTAGATGTAGAACAGGCACTATGTAATAATCTAGAAATTTCAGACCTACTATTTATCAGCTCAAACATCAAAAGACATGAATGCTTTAAAAGCATCAACATCAGCTCTTCTCTGACAGCATGGTGGGAGTTTCTAAAAATGACAGCGTCCTCATTAATCCCATGCAAACGTACACCTATCTGGAATAACCCTGACATATTACAAAACAATAATATGATTAATTTTCCAGAATGGAGTTGTAAAGGAATTAAATACTTAGAACATATATTAGAGGGAACAGAATTTATTCCATTTGACAGACTAGTTACACAATATGGGATCAACAAGAAAAGATTTTTAGAATATCAACAAATTAAATCCATAGTAAAAAAGAGATTTAACCTCAGTCAAGCTGAATTACAAACACCACCAAGCGCAGTACATTTTCTTACTCTTAAATCCCCCAAATTATTATCTAAAATATACAGAACACTTTCTAAAATAGATGAATCAATATCCCTTCCTATTGCAAAGTGGGAAGCAGATTTATCAGTAAGCTTAGACCAAAACTTCTGGTCTCAGATATGCTTAAAAACCTTTAAATTGATTAAAAATCCCAGTCTGCAATTAATACAATACAAAATACTACATAGAGTGCACTATACAGGTCATCGGATGTTCAAGATGGGCTTTACATCTTCCAACAACTGCTCACACTGTCAAGGCAATACACCAGACAATTACATCCACGCTCTTTGGTTCTGTCCACCAGTGCAGAAGTTTTGGCGTGAGATATGTGAAGACTTATCAAAGTGTCTGAAATGTAACATTCCAGCCTCCCCTTTAGTGTGCTTGCTGAGCAACTTGGATGAGGTCACTGCAGAAATAAACACAGCCCACATTGTTTTTACAGCCCTATGCATTGCCAAGAAAACGGTCCTCCTTAACTGGAAAAATAAAAATAATCTTAATTCTAATCAATATAAAAACCATCTAATAGATCACATTAGTCTTGATACAGCCTCTGCCACCACATTTGATCAATCCCTTTGGGCTCCTTTGATCGGCTTCATCACCTAGTGGGGGTGGGGGGTCATGGTTTGGTCCTGCCTTCGCTATTGTGGTTGATGTGGAGGTTGGGATGGGCTTAGGGCGCCAGGAGAACCCCTAGAGACGTTATCCCTGGAGGGCTCAACCCGGGGGGTTGTGGTCATAACCTGGTTAGTGGCTCTGGTCGCTCTTAGAGGGTGTTCTCCTCGTGGCTGCGTGCAGCGGGGCTGGGGGATGGTCTGTACTGGCGGACGTAGGTTACTGGCCTGGTGGCCTGGCTGCCCCTGAGTGGATCCGGAGCAGGTGGGGGGGCTTGGGGTTCGGGGGTGCTTCGTCTCCGTGATGGGGCTCTGGCTGGGCCTTGGGGGCTTCGGTTCTCGTCGGTGTGTCGCCGAGGTTGTGGGCGGGTGGGTGCACGGGGGCTCAGCCCTGGCGCAGGGGGCCTCTGGTGCATCGGCCTAACTGGGGGGCTCTTCAACTGGCAGGGAGGTTGTTCCATCCTTGCAGAAGTCCACTCTGCAGGTGGGGGACAGACACAGGAGAGGTGGAGAATAAACCTAACCTGGGTGTCTGTTGTCTTGTGTAGTCTGGAGATGATTGAATGTTGGGGTGGGTATAGTTTCCTCTGCGGTGGGGTGGGGTGGGCTTCCCCAGGTCCTGTAGGGCTTAGCGGTGCTGCTGCCATAGGCCCCGGTCTGGATGGGCCTGGGCTCCCTTGCCTTGGTGGGTACTAGAGGACGGGGGTGCCTACTGGGGTCAGCGGGGGAGCTGGCCCTAAGGAGGGGCATCTTGCCCCTCCCTTCTTTTCCTCCCCATCCCCGGCTGCCTCCCTCTTCCTGCTCCACCACACCCACCCACACAGGTAGGGCCTTGGGGTGCGGGTGTGTCACCAGGGTGCGGGGGAGGCATTCCCCCCCCTCTGTCCCCTTCTGGCCACCTGTGCCTCAATTTTATTTCACAGCTTAGACATCAACATTATTCACACTCTCATGACACACACACACACACACACACACACACATATATATATAGGGCCTTGAGGGTGACCACGTTAACGGCGTCCAGAGGACGGTCGGTGTATTCAACCCTACCTCTGGCGCCGGTGCCCACCTCTCAATTTTAAATCCATGTAGACATTGAGGGTTCTCAGGAGGGGCCGTGCTAACACCTGCTGCTCTCTGGCAGCAGCACCATGCCCTCCCTTGTTTTAAATGCACTTTAGAACAACACGCAGCAACACTACACATGAGCGGGAGGAGGGAGGTATGGGGTCTTCACACACCCCCGTTCTCTACTAGCCATCGGAGCGGGGGGCTGGGAGGAGGTGTTGGCTGTCCGATTGGCCTCCCTGCTGCTGCGGAGCCTGGGGCGGTCTGCTTGCCTCCACCCCGGGGGAAAGGGTCACATCTCTTGGGTCTGGGTGCCGTTTCCCCCTCTGGGGGCGAGGGTACCTGGACCCGGGGCATAGAGTATGTATGGGGAGTATGATTGTGTGTACATCTCTATGTATGTCTATCCCTACGTTGGGTGAGTGCTGAGTGTTTGTATATGTGTGCATGAGGGTGGGAAAGCATGTTTATGTCTGTGTGTGCCTGTTTGTCTGTGTCTATATGTCAGGTCGGGTCTTAGACTCCACCTCCCTGGGTACTCCCAGGCCCTCCAAGTGTGGAGGCCTATCTCCCCTCACCACACTCCCTACTGGTAACTGATGCCCTCAGGGGTTGGTGCATTGGTGGTTCTTGGTGTCCGGGGCTGGGTGCTCAGGTATGCACCATCTCACTCCCGGTGGCTACTTGGCGGGGCCTGGTGTCTGTCGCTCGGTCAGGCCTCTTCCGGGGCAAAGGGGGCCCTCGGGCCTCCGGCCTCGGGGCCTGCAACTCGGTTCACTCTGGCACAGCTGGCTGCCGGCAGAGCCGGCGGGCACGCCGGTGCAGCCCCCTCTGGCTTCTGCTCCGTGGCTACTGGGTGACCCCCTCGTCTGGGGATCTCCTCAGCCCTTCCCAGGAGGGTGGCACGGATGCCCCTCCGGTGGTACTCCTTGGGCTCTCGCACTCTGGGGCCTCTGGATGTCTGGAGCCTGGATCTCCTCCATGCCTGCTTCATGCCCTGGGGGACGGGGCTATGGGCCTCCACACCCTCTAGCAGACCGTTACATGGGAAAACCTTTTGTATACAAGCGCGTTGATCCACACAGGTGTGCACACGGGTGTTCATTGTTCGTAGACATAAACTACACCTTTCTTAGCTGCTACTTCAAAGCACATTGTGCGCTGTCTGTGCTGCGTGCTGCACAAAAACTTTCAATATTTAGTATTTACTGCTGTTCACACTTAGCTAGATTAACGTGATGGTGTTGTGTTTAGTATGTTGCTTTGTTTTTGTTTGGGTTTTTTTTTGCTTGTCTTCTCTTCTTTTTCTCTCAACAGGTGAGAGAAAAAGAAGATTGTCTTTGTCTTTGTAAGTGCCCTTTCTCACTGTCCCTTTTCCCTTCTGTTTTTCTTTTCCTTCCTCTCTTTCTTTCTCCCTTTCCTATCCCCGAGTCATGTCTGTCCCATCTGTAACAACTGAAAATAAAATAAATAATAACAACAAAGTTTGATCAAATGGACCAATACGGCAATGCCATGATGATCCATTTGGCAGAATAAATCCATTTGGTATCCTTGTTGGTCTTCAGACAACAATTCTGACGGCTAAAGAACCAAATGGGACAGGCAAAAAAAAAAAAAAAAAAAAAAAAAGCTGTTATATTAGCACTCGGTGTATTACTAACATAACCACATTAACATTATTGACACTCGCTGACTTTTAATAGTCATTCTATAAATGCTGTCCGTTTAAATGGTCTTACCTGTAACACTGCTGTATCCACCGGATTCCAGCCAGAGTGGATTCTGGAGTCTTCCCACGCTCCTGTTACTGATCCTCCATCTGGATGGATGAGAACAAGCTTCTGAACAATCTAGCAGGTGGATGGCCCATATCTATGGGACTGATTTCTGCTAATAACGCCCATTGTATGGACTGATAACAGCCGAAGCGGGTGAATAAAGTCACCGTGTTGCTAGCTGTGCCATTACCCAGCATACACCTCTCCCTCCATAAATGCAATAAACGATACAAAAGTAATAGCCTATAATTAATTTATCTGCTGTATCTGCTGTTTCTCAGGTAGTTGTTTACATTATATAATATATTGTGTTCAGTACACGTCACTACAATGTGATTTTGGAAATACAGTATATAAATATACGGACAACAGGCTCTTGCGCGGAAATCTCTTGTCGTCAATAAACAACGTTTAGGGAGCTCTATAGTATTCAATATGAGGACCCTGCACGTCAATTCTGGACGCGAGGGGGGTACCCTGCGCGTCGATAAGTGAAGCAGAGGGAGCCTGACCATGCGTCACACATTTGACGAGCTGGGAGTGAGAACGTGTTGATAAAATATATTGTGAATGACACTAAGTGAAAATTAAAATGAAAGTATTGTGAATGTAATATTGCCCATTTGACTCAGAGTTTATTATAAAATTCTATTCAGAAAAATAAGTTTATCCAATGTTTTTGCATTCAGTCTATTGCATTTTTTTGACACCATTTCCCCAGCTTTGGAAAACTCACAGGCACAGATGAAGCTGAGGAACACAAAAACTGTAAAGCCAGGTGGAAAAGGTTCTGATAAGATGTCTTCCTACTCCCCCAGTACCTTAAAGGATCCTCCAATCTTGGAATGTTCCTCTCTGACACTCTCCACAATACTAAGGGTTTTGGCAGTCCTCTATAATAAAATTCAGGACTGCCTGGTCCAAAACAGTCTTCCTAGATGCTTGATTTCAAAATAATAAAACACATATTAATAAAAAAAAAAA
Source organism: Oreochromis niloticus (assembly GCF_001858045.2). Classification (NCBI taxonomy): domain Eukaryota; kingdom Metazoa; phylum Chordata; class Actinopteri; order Cichliformes; family Cichlidae; genus Oreochromis; species Oreochromis niloticus. The sequence goes on from NC_031967.2 coordinate 54,715,225, forward strand.
AATGATGATAAAGCTGTTCAGTGTCAATATAGGCCGACCTGTGTTCATTCTCAGTGTGTTTGTCTCCTCATTTTCATGTTTGGCTCTGTAATGCCTAAACACTGAGGTGCTTTTGTTTGTGTAAGAAAGCTCCGCAGAACAGATGCAACATTTAACCTGCATAAAATGAAATAAATAATTTACACTTCAAGTCACATTGCTGTTTTTCCTATTCTGATAGATTACACTGAAACAAAGACAGACAAACAGTTACCTTATTTGCAGTTAAAAGATCGAAATGATCCCGCACAGCAGAAACATTTCTTTTTCTTTTGGGGTCCATTTTGTTATGGAGAGATGTGTATTATTTTTTTTTTAATCTTTGCGAGAGTAATTTCGTGTTTTTTTGGTGGTGACTCATTCCGTTGACAGATGCGGATGCGGTACTTTTTAAACACAGTTTGGCGCGTTGGCAATGAGTGATACAGCAGCTGTATCGATCACGTGACTTTTTCTTAAAGCGACGCACGCACCGATACAGGCTTCGCTAGGTGAGCTTGATACATGCGTCGGTGCGTCAGTGTTGCAGGACCCATCACTAATCTGCACTATGGGTCCACCATTCCTGCCTGCACACAGCCTTCACATAACAACAGGAAAGGGAAATGGATTTTGAAATGCAGTTTATTAAATTGGAATTCAAAAATGAATTTACAAATGCAGAATTTATTCTACACTTCATTATTTGAGCACTGAATTCTTTGTTTCGATGCGCGTGGCTCTTGTGGTCCTCCATAAACAACATCCAGTCTTGAGTTTAGAAATCAGTGATTACCAATCATATGGTCCTGAGATTAAAGGAAGAGGATCAGTTGCAAAGGTCGGTGCTGCAGCATTGGGCAATCACACCAGGTGATGTAATGAAGCCCTGACACATCGCCATGTTCATGCACCCACGGAGCGAAGCGCCTAGAATAATAATGAAACACAAAGTGTATGCTTAAAGTGAGCATGTGAACATACTTAATGAGCAGGCATAAATTCACACATGATTTAGAGATTCATTTAATCTGTCTCAACACATTTCTTTTTTTGTTATCATTCCTTACCTGTATCTAGTATTTAAAACCCTCAAATACACATACAGATGGGTGATCCTGGGTCTTTGACGCAGATTTGAGTTTATTATGATTTTGTGTTTCAATCTTTTACATTTAACAGGTTTTCATATTCTAGCTCTGCATTAGTTTGTCTTAACTTTTGTATTTCCTAATGCATCTGAGTCATTAGATCATCTGTTATTTCAAGTTGCTGGTTTTTGTTTTGTTACATTAGTTTCTGGTCTGTGTCTTGTCATCACCGCCTCTTGTTGTAGTCTAGCTAGTCTCCGTGTTTTGCTATACTTTGATTCCCTGCTCATATTCCTGTGTCTGTCTGGTTTCCCTGTGTCTAGTTCACATATCTCAGTCTAGGTCTCAAAGTGTTGTTTGTTTCCTGTTTTATTACACCAGTCTCATGTGTATGATGTTCAGTTTTGCTTTCCTTGTCTCATGTGTTCCCACGTTGCTGCAGATCTGCTCGTCTTTGCCACCATGGCCAGTCCACACCTCACCTGTCTCTTTGCTGGCAGAATTTGGGGCAGAAAGAGGAACCTGCCCCCGCTGCACCCTCAGTTTCCTTTGGTTCCGCTTCCTCATCTTCATTGGCTCCCTCATCAAGGAGGAACCGGCACTCCCAACATCAAAACTCCTCAACTCCGTCAGAGCCTACAGCTCCACCAGGGTTTGACCCCAGGGCATCTAAACGCTCCTCCGGGGTGAATTAGAACCTTTTTGTCTTGTGCTTTCTCCGAGCCAGAGAAAATTAAAACAGGAGCTTTAAATTTGAACTCTGATTCAAAGACTGAATTGTTTGTTCCTGAGTCTGTGGGTTTGTCTTTTTTAATGAATCATGTGATGTTCAGCGAGCAGGAGCTGAGTCTGTATTTTGTGCTTTCAGTGTTGACCAAAGCAGAAGTTTCTTGTTTGTTTCTGAGCAGACTGATAAAAAAGAAACTGAGACTTTTGTTCCAAGCTTAGACAGTTTGAGGTCTGACCTCTGTGTGGCTAAGATGGCACAATCAAAGACAGTGTTTTCAACCTCAAAGACAGTAAAAAGTAAGACTGAGGTTTTTGTTTCTGAGACTGTCGACATGGAGAAAGCACGTGTCCCAGGACCAGCTGAAAATAAAGAAGCAGATTTCTGTGTAATTAATAAAGCACTGTGGGTTTCTGAGACAACTATAAATAAAATACGTCTCAGTACTCCTGAGGTGGTCGATAATGGCAGATGCCAGCCTCTTATTTCTTTTCCGAGCCAGCCAATATTGATAAGTGTATGTTTTCTGCTTCTGAATCAGCCTTCCTCGGCACTGCTAAGTGTGCTTCTACACCAGCTCTGTCAAAAACAGTTTGCTTTGCATCTGAGTTGACTATCTGAGGACTTTGAACTTAAACACAGATAAACCAAGCTGGTTTTCTCTAACACTGTCAGCATTTCTGAGCTCAACAATTCAGGGGCACTTGGTTATACAACAAAACTGGTTCCTCTGACTGATGTTTGTTTTCCAAAGCTGGCAGCCCGTGAGTCCGCTATGAGCCCTGAAAAGCCCCAGCATTCTAAGCAGCTCAAGCAGCCAACACAGGTGACTGTGCCCTACGCAGCCCCAGTCATTGAGCGTCCTCCCAATCTGCAGGTTCTCATGCTGCCACCTGTGAACTCCACATAGCTGCCACCGGCTTCCATATTGCCTTCAGCATCTGTGACAGAGCCTGGACCGGCTTCCCCAGTGCCAGTGTGTTCACCCAAGCCAGGGATCCCCGCATCGTCTTCACCCAAGTCTGATCCTGCCCCGTCTGGTCTTTAGTCAGCCTGGAGATAAACTATCTGCGCCTCCCCCTCCCAGCCGGGCTTCCACAGCTCCTTCCCTGTTTCTAGTCTCAGCTCCCCAACATTGGACACTTTTAAAACCCGTTTGAAGCCCTACTTTTATTCCTTGGCTTTTGAATCAGAATGAGTTTGTATTACTTTTATTTATCTTATTTCTCACTCAAATCTTCTAATTTTCTGATTCTCTTTCTAAGCTCTTATCATATCCCTGTTTTTTTTTCTTTTAATTATCTTAATTGTACAGCACCTTGGTCAATGGTTGTTGTTTTAAATGTGCTATATAAATAAATTTGACTTTGACTAGATTAAACATCTAAATCTAAGTCTAGTTTGTCACCTTAAAGTAAAGGTTGTTCCCAGTCACTTTAAGTTGTTCCAAGTGATCACTATTATCCTATGGTGACAATCTTCTATTCTAGGAGGGATCTCTTGTACAGTTGTACTGGCCCCATCCATAAGGCTTAACAGAATCACCGAATGAGCAAATAGCATGATGTGACACATATTAGGGCTTTCCTATTCACCAGAGCTCAAGACATCTAACATCAAAATATGAAATGAGGAAAGATCTTTTGGAAGAATGGTGTTCCATCCTTCAGTGAACATTAATTTCCAATTGTAAGGCATTTGATGTTGTGTTGTATTACCCCCTAGCACTTACTTTAGAAATTGTGGTTTACAGATCGATACTGAAATATCGATTCTTCCAATACGAGATATTTATGTTCTAGAATCAATTCTTTAAAATATCAATATTTTAGTCATTTGGGGTAAATCTGTAGTCTATCATTAACAGGAACACAGTGGAAAGTGCCTTTATTATTGCCTAAATGGTTGGTACAAACTACTCTTTCTTCCACCTGTCATAGTGATATGTGAAATACAGTTTTATAAATACATCACAGCTGACGTGTGCTCGCTCACTCAGTTGATGATCAGTCAGGTGTGGAGCTTCTGTAGGAATTTACTGTTTTTATTTCTTGTATGATCATTTTTCATAATTAAACAATAAGAACAAGAAGTCTGATGTCTTGTATTTATTATGTATGTATAGTTTGAAATACACTACTTTGTATTTAAATTTCAAACACATTTTGTTTTTGTACAAAGTATCGATATTAGATCAGTATCACTGATACCAGCCTGAAGTTTACTGCATCGCACATCACTATTTAAAAGGAAACTTCTTCAAGCTCGCATAAATATTTTGACGATACCATAGGGTACTTACTGACAGCTTGAAATATAAGATCAGCACAGGCATTTTGTCCTGCCGGACAGGTCTGGATGTGTGTATCAGTACAGAGGTCACTCTGCTGCGAGTAACAAGAGTAACACCTCAGTGCCTCTCCTGGAAACCACACACAAACATATTAAAATAATGCAGATATAAGAGATCATTCTGAGCACTTACAGAGGTCTTTTTTTGTTTATCAATTCAAGAATTGATAAACAAATTGTATAAAAAAGAATAAAGAAACATACCCTGATACAAAGTCAGGAAGAGAAGAATGACACCCAGTGCAACTCTCATGTTTTGGTCTGGAAGTCAAAGAAAACAGAAAAGTAATTATTATGCAAATTGTGTTTAAGTGTCATAAAGATTAAATAAATTGCTTTTCAATTAAACCCATGGATGGGATTGTGTCTCAGGACTCTTTGTTTCACTGAACTCAGTCTCGGACACCTGTGATCATTAGTTTGCCAGGTGAGCCCAATTAAAGGAAAAATTACTAAAGAAGGATGTTCCACATTATTAAGCAGAGCACCAATATAGGAATGAAAAATGATCTCTCTGCTGCTGAAAAGTGTGAAATAGTTGAATGCCTTGGACACGTAATGAGATATTTCACGAAAATATAAGTGTGATCACCATAATTTTAAGAGATTTGTGGCTGAGTCAGAGCACACATGGGTTCGTGCAGATAAAGGCACAATGATGAAGGTTTCTGCCAGACAAATACATCAGATTAAGAGAGCAGCTGCTAAAAGGCCATTACAAAGCAGCAAACACATATATGAAGCTGCTGGTGCCTCTGGAGCCCTGCGAACGTCAAGGTGTCGGATCCTCCAGAGACTTGCAGTTGTGCATAAACCTATTTGGCCACCCCTAACCAATGCTCACAAGCAGAAACGGCTGCAGTGGGCCCAGAACTGCATGAAGACTAATTTTCAAACAGTCCTTTTCACTGATGAGTGCAGTGCAACCCTGGATGGTCCAGATGGATGCAGTGGTGGATGGTTGGTGGACGGCCACCATGCCCCAGCAAGGCTGCATCGTCAGCAAGGAGGTGGTGGAGTCATGTTTTGAGCTGGAATCACAGGGGGAGAGCTGGTCGGCCCCTTTAGGGTCCCTGAAGGTGTGAAAATGACCTCTGCAAAGTATGTGGAGTTTCTGACTGACCACTTTCTTCCATGGTAGAAAGAGAAGAACTGTGCCTTCTGCAACACAACCATCTTCATGCAAGACAATGCACCATCTCACGATACAAGGAATACCTCTGCATCATTGGCATCAAGACCAGAGGAGATTGATCTTTTAGAGCGGTGGCCCCAGGTTGTGGAATGCTCTGCCTCGATCATTACATTGCCTTTATTGTGTATATTCTTGTAAAAAGCAGCTTAAGATTCATTTATTTAGGTTGGCTTTTACCTAGATTTGTGCTGTATGTTTGATTGTGCTGTTTTATGTATATCTGTTTTATATTATTGTAAAGCACTTTCTGGTTTGTATCCTGTGAAGAGTGCTATATAAATAAATAAAGTAAAGTAAACTATAAAGCTGGGGTAACCTGCTGGCAGGCAAAACTAAAGATGGGTGAGTAACAAAATGTTTCTCCTACAGAAAAAGCAATGTGCAGATGAAAACAATCAGCTTTTTGGTATTTCCTAAATTGGATGATTGAGGATATATCAATAGTAATTAGAAGCTTCTCGAGGTAACTTTTTGCACACTGTCCAGTCCAGCAAAGTTAATTAAATTTGTATTTATAAATAATTACAAGGATAAGTAATAATTTCATATTCAGTACTATATATATATATATATATATATATATATATATATATATATATATATATATATATCCCACTAAAAAGGGTTGTTTTTATTTTGACTCATTTGTTGCCCAATGAGCAGTCATTTTGAAACAACTGATCTTTTGTCAGTGACATACAAACACAAACCAAATATGCCACTAACTGTACTCTTCAAAATCCCTTTGCACACTTTAAAGCATCCGCATTATTTAAGCCTTTATGTGTCAGTGTTCTTTGCAGCACTTTAAAGACCTTTCCATATCAGCATGTCAGATGCGAGCAAACTTCCCTAGTTATGAACAAAATGGAATCTATCTGTGAAGGTTCTCAGTCATCCAGGTCATCGTAGTCAAAGGAGTTTGCGAAGAAAAGCGTCTGGACTTCTTTAAATTGCTTGAAGACGTTTCACCTCTCATCCGAGAAGCTTCTTCAGTTCTAAGGTCAAATGGCCGAGAGTCCCAGATTTAAACCCAGTGGGAGTATCCCCCCAAAGAGGGACAAAGGACCCCCTGGTGATCCTCTAATCACATGAGCCAAGGTGTGAAACACAGCATCCAGACGCTTTTCTTTGCAAACTCCTTTGACCAAAATGGAATCTACTTTACAAAGTTTGCAGTTAAGAACTAATTTAATTGTGAGTTGTTACCTTGTGCTTAGATCGTCAGCTCCCAATCTGTGTCCTGAATCTTGGAAGGAGGTGTTGGCTTTACAGTGGATGCTGTCTTTTATAACCATTGCACAATCGGCCAAAGGAGGCGATGTATTGTGGAATAGGTTTTGGTGGGGATTTCATGTGACTGAGGCTTGTTGAAAATTGTAATGTCACATGAAATCCCCACCTAAATAAGGAAGTAACACACTGTTACTTCCTTATTTAGGTGGGGATTTCATGTGAAGTAAAAATTTTCTACAAGCCTCAGTCACATGAAATCCCTACCAAAAGTAAGTGCAGCAATTCCAGAGAAAACGAGAGAGCAACGACCACTCATTAAGACCAGCCAGAAATCTGTCCCTTTCTGGCAGCTGTGAAAACTTCCAATAAGAAAGTTTGCATTCTTAGAACAATGCTGGGCCATGTGTGATGTGTCATCATATGAGGATATTACATTTTGACTGGTTTGTGCTGATTTTCCAGTGTGTGCGTATCTTGGAAGGAGGTGTTGGCTTTACAGTGGATGCTGTCTTTTATAACCATTGCACAATCAGCCAAAGGAGGCGATGTATTGTGGAATAGGTTTTGGTGGGGATTTCATGTGACTGAGGCTTGTTGAAAATTATAATTTCACACATACAAACACACGTACATATTTTTTTTGAATATATATATGTATATACTTTCAGAGATATATGTATGTGAGACCGGACATAGTGGTGATAGACAAACAGAAGAAGACGGCTGTAGTGATCGATGTAGCGGTTCCGAATGACAGCAATATCAGGAAGAAGGAACACGAGAAGCTGGAGAAATACCAAGGGCTCAGAGAAGAGCTCGAGAAGATGTGGAGGGTGAAGGTAACGGTGGTCCCCGTGGTAATCGGAGCACTAGGTGCGGTGACTCCCAAGCTAGGCGAGTGGCTCCAGCAGATCCCGGGAACAACATCGGAGATCTCTGTCCAGAAGAGCGCAGTCCTGGGAACAGCTAAGATACTGCGCAGGACCCTCAAGCTCCCAGGCCTCTGGTAGAGGACCCGAGCTTGAAGGATAAACCGCCCGCAGGGGCGTGCTGGGTGGTTTTTTTTTTTTATACATATATAGGACTGTGGTGCTGACACTCACTAGTCCCTGGCCTCAGGGAGCTGGACTTGGGGTGAAACCCTTCATGCATGGTCAGGAGCTTCCTGGTCTTGAGGTCAGTAGCTTCTATCTCCTCCTTTGGCCAGCTTATGATCCCAGCAGGGTACCTGATCACTGGCAGGGTGTACGTGTTGATAGCCCGGATCTTGTTCATACCGCTTAGCTGAGCCCCTGCAGGCACTTGGTGGTTGCAACTTTCCTAGCAGCCTCATCATGGTTCCCACCAGAGGCGGAGCCAGACATTTGAAACACCCGGGGCTTAGCCCTAACGGGTAGTATGCATGTATGCATGTGGAATTTTTTTTTTTTTTTTTTTTTTTTGGAGGGGAGGGGGGGGCTAGAAATGACTGAAAGATTAATTGGCTCTGTTTTCAGTTTTGTTCAAAAAAGAATGACTTAATATAGGGAAAAATATATATCACATATGCAGGACACCTTAAACTAGTTTTTGATCCGGAATTAAAACAGGACTACAACAGTTCAAAATCAGGACTACTTAGGACTTAACCAAGACAGAACCAGAATCAGATGATAGTAGCACTAAAAATCATCATAGACCTGCACTACACTTATTTTTTAATTCTACCAAAGTAACTATTTAGATTCAGAAAAGTTTATATAATTATTTAGCCTTGTTGTGCAAACAAGCCTGCATAACTTAATAAATATATGCTTTTACCGGGAGGAGACACTATGGTGTGAAGACGTGTCAATGGAAAATTGTACTTAGTAGTCAGTATAAGCTTTTAATGATATAAGTTTGCATATGATAGAATACTGTATGTTGACCTTTTGATGACTTAGACTGTTGTCCACTACAAGACTGTTTTATAAATTCTTTCTCACAGCTGAATAAGCTGTTATTATTTCACTCCTGCCAGGAAGAGGAAGAGCTGGACACTCTTATCTGACGCTCCCTAACAAGAAGAGAGGCTGCGTCCTTCTGAATCTCACAACACACACACACACACCTAAACCACTCTTATCTTCACTCCCTACACACTAACTTTCCTCTGCCTATGAATAGACGTATTCACTGTTGTATTACTTTTGTATATAAATAAAGACAAGTGCAAGAACAGAGCGCGCATCACAGGGCCCCCACTCTGTTGTGAGCGTTCTGTGACCACCCTTGCAAGTAAAGATCTACAGTGTGTGTCTCTTCACTCTTAGACTCTCAGCTGAAGAAGTGTCATTTAGAATAAATCTCTTGACAAGACGTGTTTCCCGGGGCTCCGCAAAGCAGTGACAAAAATAGTTTTTTAAGACGCATCCGCACTTTCTATATCAGCCCAGTGGGCTCTAAATAACCCTTTTCGCCGCCAGGTACCCGCTTGTTTATTTATTTTCACTTTTTCATTCTCTGAGGTCGGGAAACCTACTTTGAACAACTTCTGGGAAAGGCCGCAGGAGTTTCCTTCCTGGTTGGCTGTGGCGACTGTAGCGGCTGCGTCCGGACAATCAAGTTCTCCTACTAGAAGTCCCACCATTTGCCCTTTATTCTTTTTTTTGTATAATGGCAGATAAGAGGGAGCAACGTCGAAAACGGGGTCAGGCCGGCGCGGGTGGTTCACAGAGCCCGGAGCTGGGTCGCGAATCTCAGCGTGACGTGGCTATCATGGAGAGCAGCCACGAGCAGGGTGCGGGCGCACCGCTCGGCGAAGTCACATTTACCAGAGCATTGGAGGCTCTGAAACGGGACATCTGCGACAAGCTTGAATGCAAGATCGATACAGTGACCCATACACTGCGGTCAGAAATATCATCTGTGAAAGCTGAGTTTAAAGCTACTATAACCACCCTACAGGCCACCGTTAATGCTCATGGGACCACCATTAAAGATTTGAAGCTTTCAGCTACAACCTGCAGTGACGACCTGACTTCTCTTCAATCTGCTGTAAGTGTTCTAATGGAGGAGGTTAGACAACTGCAAGCTAAATGTGAGGATCTAGAAGGAAGATCAAGGCGCAATAATATTCGCCTTATTGGCATCCCCGAGGGTTTGGAGATTTCTAACCCTAGGGAGTTTATTTCCCATCTCCTGCAAGATCTTCTGAAACTGAATGAAACACCTCTGTTAGATCGGGTTCACAGATCCCTTGGACCACTACGTCCATGTTAAGGAACAGTTGCTACGTCTTGCAGGGGCAAACTCTCCTCTACTTTATCAGGGCAGAAGGATCTCCATCTTCCCAGACTTCACACCTGCAGTGGCTAAAAAACGTTCACAGTTTACTGGTGTCAAGCGCCTTCTGCACTCTTGTCCTGGGATTAAGTTTGGCATGTTCTATCCCGCGGAACTGAGGGTGACACTTCCAGATGGAGCTGTACGTAAGTTTACTGATCCTGTGTCTGCCACGGACTTTGCCAATAAGATCCTGGGGGGCTCTGCCTCTCAAGACACATGAGTGTCTTAGTGCATTGGGCTGATATATCCATCTTGGTTAATTGCTGTAAAATATTCTATTCTATTTTTTTTCTCTCTCTCTCTTTCTTCACTGTTTTCTTATTTTTTATTGTATCTTATTGTATTTTTTTTTTTTTTAAGTAACATACTTATGTTTATTAGAGGTGAATTGGATTTATAGGATGTCTCGTTCTAATATATTTTCATACAACTCTTGTTTTTGTCTCTGCCTTGTATTGCAAGGAGCTTGAACTCAACTGGGACTTCAAATGGTTGGGAGGAAGTGCTCAGGGGTGTGTTTGGTGGGGGGTGCGCACATCTTGTTAGGGAAGATGCTTCAGCATTTAGGGGGAAGTTTGGGTGTTTTTTGTTTTTTATGTTGTACTGTTCTGTACACTGACTTTGTTTTTTCTGTGTTTTTCATCGGTCAGCTTTGGTTTTTTTCAGTCTATGTTCTAACATGGTATCGCAATTAAATATTAACAATCAACAAGCAGGTCACTCGTTAAAGTTCTGTAGCTGGAATTGTAAAGGTCTGAACCAACCTATTAAAAGGAGCAAGGTCCTCCACCATTTGCAATTTTTGGGCGCCCAGGTTGTGTTTTTACAAGAAACACACCTAAAAATTTCAGATCATTTTAGACTTCGTAAGGGGTGGGTGGGCCAACTCTATCATTCTACATTTAAATCCAAAGCTCGTGGTGCTGCTATTTTAATACACAAATCAGTGCCATTTGTTTCTTCTAATGTTATAGCGGACCAGAATGGCAGATTCATTATTGTAAGTGGTAGTATTTTGAACACTAAATTTATTTTTGCCAACATCTATGCTCCCAATTGGGATGATCCAAATTTTTTCAGCACTTTTTTCACTAGAATTCCTGACTTGTCTTCCCACTATTTGGTTCTTGGTGGCGATTTTAATTGTTGGCTCGGGCAGCTGGATCGATCTTCAAATAAGCCTGGTAGGCAATCCAAGTCTTCCAAAATTATTAATATGTTCCTTGAAGAATTTTCTGTTATTGATGCCTGGCGTTCTCTCAATCCCACACGTAGAGAGTACACCTTTTTCTCCCCTGTTCATCATACATACACTCGTATTGATTACTTTCTACTGGACAGTCGACTTACTTCACAGATTCGCTCTTGCTCTCATAGTGCTATTGTCATTTCAGACCATGCTCCGTTGACTCTAAATTTAGCAGTGGCCCAAAGTTCTCCACCAGCTTCATGGCGTTTGAACACACGCTTGCTGTCAGACGATAAATTCATCACATTTGTGAATTCCAAGATAGACTTATTTATAGAGACAAATATTACACCAGGAATATCACCCTCCATTTTGTGGGAAACGTTTAAGGCTTTTATCAGAGGACATATTATATCTTATGCTGGTTTTGAGGCAAATCAAATAAAAGCAAAGTTGTCTGAGCTCATAATACGCATATTGCAATTAGATGAGTTGTATGCTGTCTGCCCAGCACCAGAGGTCTATAACGACAGGCTGTTTTCGCAGACTGAGTTTGATCACCTGTCCTCTGCTCGGACTGAAGAGATGTTGTTGAAGCGTCAGCATTCCCAGTATGAGTATGGGGAAAAGGCCAGTAAACTGCTCTCCCATCAGCTTCGTAGTGCAGCAGCTGCACATTCCATTCCTCGGATTCAGACATCAAGCGGTGTTTCTACGGACCCTAAAATAATTAATGACCAATTTCGAGACTTTTATTCATCTCTTTATGCGTCTGAGTGTGCATTTAGCACTGAGGCTTTGGACTCCTTTTTCAATCATCTTAAGCTCCCATCAATTGATCAGACACATAGCCTTCAGCTGGAGGGACCAGTAACTGTAGAAGAGATCCTGCAAGCTATCAGCAAATTGCAGTGTTCTAAGTGTCCCGGACAGGACGGGTTCCCTGTTGAGTTCTATCGTAAATTTATGCCTAAACTGGCCCCGCTCATGACAAATATGTATAAGCATTCACTGGAAGTTGGATCCCTCCCACCCTCTCTACTGCAGGCATCTATATCATTGATCCTAAAAAAGGATAAGGACCCATTACAATGTGGCTCATACCGTCCCATTTCTTTGTTAAATGTGGACTATAAAATCCTTGCTAAACTTTTAGCGATGCGTGTGGAAGCAGTCTTGCCATCTGTAATTAACCCGGATCAAACAGGCTTTATTAAAGGGAGATATGCCTTTTCTAACCTTAGACGTTTGTTTAATGTTCTTTACAATCCCTCAGACTCCAACAGCCCTGAGTTTGGGATCAGTCTAGATGCTGAGAAGGCTTTTGACAGGGTCGAGTGGGGATACCTTTTTTATGTTTTGGAGAAATTCGGCTTTGGTAAAATAATCATCTCCTGGTTGAAACTTCTTTATACTTCCCCGCTTGCCGCTGTCAAAACAAATGGCACATGTTCTGACTTTTTTCCCCTGTTTAGGGGGACTAGGCAGGGCTGTCCCATGTCGCCGTTGCTCTTTGCACTTGCAATTGAGCCCCTGGCTATATCGCTGAGATCAAATCCAGATATCACCGGGGTTACTAGATATGGTATAGAACAAAGGGTCTCCTTATACGCAGATGATTTGCTTCTTTATATCTCAGAACCAGCATCCTCATTTCCTATGGTGCTCTCAATATTTGAACAGTTTAGCCTTATTTCTGGCTATAAGCTGAATCTCACCAAGAGTGAACTGTTCCCCCTGAATGCTGCTGCACAGAAATATCAATGTACAGCACTGCCTTTTCGAGTTGTATCGGACAACTTTACATATTTAGGGGTTAAAATTACAAATCAATTTCATGCTCTTTTCAAGCTTAATTTTGACCCACTTGTGAAGAAAGTTAGGCAGGATTTGGACAGATGGTCTTTACTCCATCTGTCTGTAGCAGGGCGCATAAATACAATTAAAATGAACATCCTCCCAAGATTTTCTTTTCTTTTTCAGTGTGTCCCTGTATTTATCCCAATTTCCTTTTTTGTTAAATTAGACAAGATTCTCTCTGGGTTCATTTGGAACAAAAAAACCCTAGAATACGCAAGACATATCTCCAAAGACCGAAAAAGATGGGAGGGATGGCTTTACCAAATCTTATGTTCTATTATTGGGCATGTAATATTCGTATTCTCAGGTACTGGCTACAGGGGGAAGGCATGAATAATGCCCCGGCGTGGCTGAGCTTGGAGATTTCCTCTTGTGCCTTATCCTCTTTACCAGCCCTGATTTATGCCCAAAAGCAGCCTCCGAGTGCAGGTTTTTATAATAACTCTATTGTCAAAGTTACCTTGAAAATATGGTATCAATTTCGTCGTTATTTTAAGTTGACCTTTTTTTCCCTTCAGTCACCTATTTTGAAAAATCCCTCTTTTCAGCCTTCGTTAGTTGATGGTGCTTTTTATTTGTGGGCCTCTTTGGGTATCAGGTCTTTTTCTGATCTGTATATTCAGAATACATTTGCCTCCTTTGAACAGCTTTCATTGAAATTTGGTCTTCCAAAAAGTCACTTTTTTCGCTACTTACAAATCCGGAGTTTTGTTAAAGAGAAATCCTCTCAGTTCCCATCTAGATCTCCTTGTCATGACTTTGATAACCTCCTATCACCTCCCCCTCCATCACAGGGCCTGATTTCCTGTCTGTATGGGAGAATATGTTCCTTTGGCAACTTCTCAACCTCAGCTATTAAAAAGGCATGGGAGCAGGATTTGGGGTGTGTGATTCAGGATGACTCTTGGGATAAAATTCTTTACCGGGTCCATGGCTCCTCACTATGTGCCAAACACGGGTTAATTCAATGTAAGATTTTGCACCGCGTACACTGGACTAAAGCCAGATTAGCTCAAATATACCCCAACCTTAGCCCTGATTGCGATCGTTGTCATCAAACACCTGCCTCTCTAATACATATGTTTTGGTCATGTCCATCCCTCAAACAATACTGGATTAATATTTTTCTGACTTTATCAAAGATCATCCAGCTAACCCTCCAACCTGTGCCCTTAACTGCTTTGTTTGGGGTTCTTCCTGATACAGTTGTCTTGCCGACGTCCCAAGCGGACTTGGTAGCATTTCTCACCTTATTGGCAAGACGCAGATTATTGTTATGTTGGAAATCCCCTTCTCCCCCATCCTGGGAAATCTGGATCAGAGACGCTTTGCATTTTAGCAAACTCGAAAAGATTAAATTCACCCTGTGTGGGTCTATGGCCAAATTTTTTAAGATCTGGCAACCCTTTTTTGACCATGTTCAGACTTTGCGGTCTCGCAACGCTCCCAATTAGCCAGCTCAGACTTTACTCTATTTTATTTCATCTTATGTTTAAGTATATGGACTCTATTGTGCCTGCGCCTTATGATGGTATCTACTTACCTACTTTATATGTTGTGCCCTTAAACAGGGGAAATAGTGAGGAGAGGTGAAAGAATGGCACAGGCACGCAGCTCTCACTCTCACTCGTCTGTATTGAGTTAAAGAAGCAATACAACCAAAACAGTATTCTTATGGATGCACTCAATCTCAGGACAACTGTATCCAAACTAAGTCAATATTGGTAGCTGCATTAGCTGATGAGAATACTTTAGATAACACGAACTGTAGCATTAGACAAAAAACATCTTTTTAACTCGCACATGTTAGCTGACACAGTCACTAACTTTCCACGGCAATGAAATAATACTTTAAGTACTACATGTCTTTCAGTAGTTAACTTATACAGGTAGTAACAGAAAAATCTTCACACAATATGGCGGAGTAATAGCGAAAACTAGCATAGACAGCAACAGCGTTTAACTTGAACTTCTCAGCAAAATAGTCCGCAATTCACATCTTCCGCTACAATGAACAATGATAACGTAATAATCAACAGTAACACACATTTATACAGATATGTGCATGGCAGTTACCTTAAACAGGGGAAATAGTGAGGAGAGGTGAAAGAATGGCACAGACACGCAGCTCTCACTCTCACTCGTGTGTATTGAGTGAAGGAGGAGGCGCGCGAACCCACCTACTGGAGCCATGAGGCATTAACAATGGATCGACGCACAATCAACCCAGACAGAACTTTCACTACTTATCTCCCTCTATATTCCCACTGCATATTCTATTCTAAAACAGTCAAAGCAACAAATAAAACATTAATAAAGGCATGACATGAAATGTAAGGAACAGAGATGTACAACTCCAAAACTAATCAAAATTATGATCCACCACATATACATATATTTCTTTTCTCTTACAGATTTGACCTATCTTTACAACTAAGCTGACCACTCACTATGTTTTGTTTTTGTTTTTTTGTTTGTTTTTGTTTGTTTGTTTCTTGTTTTTTTTGTTTTGCTTTTTTGTTTGTTTGTTTTGTTTTTTTGTTGTTTGTTTTGTTTTTTGTGCCCGTCTCCATTCAAATGACATATGTAAATGTTCCATCTTTTTTTTGTATCTGTGTGAGGGTGTGGGCTCTGAAACTCTCCACATCTCTCTGTACACTCAGGAACTGTTATCTTGTACTCCAGGGTTTACTATTCGTATTATTAGACTGGACCCTTTCTTTTTTCATTTTGTATACCCACTGGTACTCCTATAATTATGAGGTGGGAGTGTATGTTTCATATTGTTTTATGTTCTTCAAAAGGAAAACGGCATATTGTTCAATTTCTCTTTTGCAAAAATGGATGCAGAAAATTTAATAAATATATAAAAAGTTCTGCTACTGTTGTAACACCTTGAACTCGTCACCTTTAAGCAAGTTGCATTAGAGTGACGTTTGGTAGGCTGGACTGTTGGATGAACCAAAATAAGTGCGCTGTAAGAAAAGAGTCACAATGGTAACAGCGAGGGATATTGTGACGAGCTTTGCACGTTCTGGTGGCTTTTATTTGTTTTTGGTTTTTTCCACCTTTATGTAACTCGAGCTGGTTTTCAGCTGCTCTGCACACACTCACACACTCACACAAACACTCACACACCGCCCTCCTCCGGTCCCGGCACCATCCTTGAAGGGGAGGCTGATGGAGATCAGGTGCATGTCAGCCTCCCCTGACACCACACCCTGCAACCATTGCTCCACCATATATATCCCTTGTTACAGTATGTACATATGTGTATATGTGTGTATATGTGTGTCTGTCAATGACCTAGGCAGAAATAAAAGGCGGGACTTTCCTTGTCTTTCGTTGCAAACAACATCACTCTCCAACTCTGATTATCCCACCAGCTAACAACATCCCAGCAGCCAGCTCAACAGCTATTTTATTTCATCCATCAGCCTCTAATTTTTAGGAACTATGTTACACTTCGAATGACTTCTGCATGTTTTGTATCTCAGTTTGTTCTATTTAAAGATAGAAAACAGTGGAAAACACTTACTGTTGTTCTGTGGATATCCCTCAAAAACCTAAATCTTAAAAGCTAGAAATCCCATTTATTCCATTTTCCAAGTGTTGTTTCTGTTTTCCAGTCAATAAAGGATGTTGTGGAAGCAGTCAGCATGAGTCCCACATACAGACTGCTGTAGAGGTTTACTATGTAGGTCTGACAACATCCTTCTAACATTCTGGTGAAAGATTTTGAATGTTTGAATATTGACGTTTCCTGGAAGTTTTGTGTTGCACCTATACTTTGTTAGTTAAAGTAAAGGCGTTATCAGTATGATCCTATTACTTTCCCCACTTGTTTTTCTGTTGATGCTGTTTTGACTTTGTACAACTCAGATACTGTAGGCCATTCTGAGACACCTTCATATGGCTGTGAGATTTGATCAGACGTTTTCTAACTGGAATTATTGGAATTATTTTAAAACAAACAAACCACTGAGCAGGATTGAAGTGCCAGAAACCTGCAGGTAGAAAGGATTTAATGAAAACACCTGCTTGACTTTCTCTCAAACCAACACTGTCACGAGAGATATTTTTAATCGTTGTTTGACACAAGCTTGAATGTGTGCAGAACTTTTATGCTACAAACACAAACCAAGACATTTAAAATGAGTAACTCAGTGTAGGCAGTTATGAGAGTGTTGTCATCTACAACATTGCACATGTCTTTAAAAAGAGAAAATGAAAAAAATATAAATAAATGAATAAAAGATTCAAGATGAAATGAAGTTGTCATTATACATGTGGAGAAGCAGTTGTACACTTTTGCTTGATTTTCAAGACGAGATAAAAATGTTTAAACTCTGAGGCCTCCTAGATGATACTGCGTGTGAGCCAGAAATAAATATCCACATTGCAGCAGGGCTACAATGGAGGATGTACAGGTATATCCTGTTGGTATCCTTTACCGCCACTGTGTAAAAGAAGTGTGTGGACACAGCTGGAATATACAAACTATGGAGGGAGGAAGACTACATGTATAGAATCTTACACCTAGCATTATAAAATCATAGGCTAATACAGGCCTACACCAACAATTTATGATGCAGTTTCTTTTAGACGTTATGACATCGCTTTAAAATTAGACTCCTTGCCAGGAACACTTCATTTTTTTTTTTTTTTTGTCTGTCCCATTTGGTTCTTTAGCCGTCAGAATTGTTGTCTGAAGACCAACAAGGATACCAAATGGATTTATTCTGCCAAATGGATCATCATGGCATTGCCGTATTGGTCCATTTGATCAAACTTTGTTATTATTTATTTTATTTTCAGTTGTTACAGATGGGACAGACATGACTGGGGGATAGGAAAGGGAGAAAGAAAGAGAGGAAGGAAAAGAAAAACAGAAGGGAAAAGGGACAGTGAGAAAGGGCACTTACAAAGACAAAGAGAAAGAAAAAAAAAATATCTCCTGGATCACCTGTTGAGAGAAAAAGAAGAGAAGACAAGCAAAAAAACCCCCAAAAAAACCAAAGCAACATACTAAACACAACACCATCACGTTAATCTAGCTAAGTGTGAACAGCAGTAAATACTACGCAGCACAGACAGCGTTCAATGTGCTTTGAAGTAGCAGCTAAGAAAGGTGTAGTTTATGTCTACGAACAGTGAACACCCGTGTGCACACCTGTGTGGATCAACGCTCTTGTATACAAAAGGTTTCCCCATGTAACGGTCTGCTAGAGGGTGTGGAGGCCCATAGCCCCGTCCCCCAGGGCATGAAGCAGGCATGGAGGAGATCCAGGCTCCAGACATCCAGAGGCCCCAGAGTGCGAGAGCCCAAGGAGTACCACTGGAGGGGCATCCGTGCCACCCTCCTGGGAAGGGCTGAGGAGATCCCCAGACGAGGGGGTCACCCAGTAGCCACGGAGCAGAAGCCAGAGGGGCTGCACCGGCGTGCCCGCCGGCTCTGCCGGCAGCCAGCTGTGCCAGAGTGAACCGAGTTGCAGGCCCCGAGGCTGGAGGCCCGAGGGCCCCTTTGCCCCGGAAGAGGCCTGACCGAGCGACAGGCACCAGGCCCCGCCAAGTAGCCACCGGGAGTGAGCTGGTGCATACCTGAGCGCCCAACCCCGGACACCAAGAACCACCAATGCACCAACCCCTGAGGGCATCAGTTATCAGCAGGGAGTGTGGTGAGGGGAGATAGGCCTCCACACTTGGAGGGCCTGGGAGTACCCAGGGAGGTGGAGTCTAAGACCAGACCTGACATATAGACACAGACAAACAGGCACATACAGACATAAACATGCTTTCCCACCCTCATGCACACATATACAAACACTCAGCACTCACCCAACGTAGGGACAGACATACATAGACATGTACACACAATCATACTCCCCAAACATACTCTATGCCCCGGGTCCAGGTACCCTCACCCCCAGAGGGGGAAACGGCACCCAGACCCAAGAGATGTGACCCTTTCCCCCGGGGTGGAGGCAAGCAGACCGCCCCAGGCTCCGCAGCAGCAGGGAGGCCAATCGGACGGCCAACACCTCCTCCCAGCCTCCCCGCCCCGATGGCTAGTAGAGAACGGGGGTGTGTGAAGACCCCATACCTCCCTCCTCCCGCTCATGTGTAGTGTTGCTGCCTGTTGTTCTAAAGTGCATTTAAAACAAGGGAGGGCATGGTGCTGCTGCCAGAGAGCAGCAGGTGTTAGCACGGCCCCTCCCGAGAACCCTCAATGTCTACATGGATTTAAAATTGAGAGGTGGGCACCGGCGCCAGAGGTAGGGTTGAATACACAGACCGTCCTCTGGACGCCGTTAACCTGGTCACCCTCAAGGCCCTATACATACATATATATATATATGTATGTATATGTATGTATATATATATATATATATATATATATATATATGTGTGTGTGTGTGTTATGAGAGTGTGAATAATGTGGATGTCTAAGTTGTGAAATAAAATTGAGGCGCAGGTGGCCAGAAGGGGACAGAGGGGGGGGGGAATGCCTCCCCTGCACCCTGGTGACACACCCGCACCCCAAGGCCCTACCTGTGTGGGTGGGTGTGGTGGAGCGGGAAGAGGGAGGTAGCCGGGGATGGGGAGGAAAAGAAGGGAGGGGCATCCTGCCCCTCCTTAGGGTCAGCTCCCCGGCTGACCCCAGTAGGCACTCGCGTCCTCTAGTACCCACCAAGGCAAGGGAGCCCAGGCCCATCCAGACCGGGGCCTATGGCAGCAGCACCGAGGAACACTTCATTAAGTTAAACTCCTGTTTCCTTGACTCCTATCTCCTCATGAATCTTCCTCACCTCCCATCCTCACCAGTCTGGTGTGAGGGACTAAGACACGGGAAATTAAAATAGGACCGTGGAATGAGAAAAAGATAAAAAGCTTTAAACTGTGAGTCCTCCTGCATTGTGGATTAGAAAGTCATTGAAACAAAATTCTGATTTCTTCCTCTTTAACTAAATGAAAATTATTTTTTGCTTCAAGTTTTGTGTATGTGTGTGTACTTGTACACATTGCTGTGTTTGAACCAATAGAAAAGCTCCTCCTCAGAGGAAGAGGGCGGGCTTAACTTGGTGTCAGTGACAGAAATGAAAAAAAGCTGAAATGAGTGAGAAGGACGATGAAGGAAACGTCTGTGCTGTGTCTGCTCTGTAAGTAGAATCTCTGTGTTTGTTTCATCAGCTGTTTTTTAAAGTAATTAATTAATTAATAATTTTCATATTCATTATTTTCTTATCAAAACTTTATTGAAACATGTTGCTGAAAACAAATTGAGATGCAAAAAACCCCCAAAACAATTTAAGTCTGTTTACTGATCTGAAACATGTAAGTGTGACAAAAACCTAAGAAATCATGAAGGGACCCACTAGTTCAGAAATCTGAAGTTGTCCCAAATGAAGACTAAACAGATTACAAAATAGATTCCTCATATTTTAAAAACAGATAGTCAGACACAAATGTTTAGACTTCAGTCACAATAGCATAAGAAACATTTCAGGCTTCTCAAGTTAAGCTTTCCTGCACATCAAGGCAAAGTCAGATGGTCCATATTTCCAACCAAAGTTCAGTGTAGCTGCTGTCTGTTGAGAAAACAGCGATTTGTGAAACATGAGTGGGTCAATGATTGGACAGCTCTTTTCTTCAGTAACTGTATCCAAGACATTTTCTCTCTGCGGATCTCTGTCTGAGCAACGTGGCCCCTTGTTTCTTATCATTAATAGAGAGCTTGGCAAAGACATGATGAGACATAATCAGAGATGGTGCTTAATCGCACATAGCAAAACTGGCCCACTCAATGTGCTTACACATGGCCCACATACCACCAAGAATGACGGCCCTTTGGTGGCCCAGATCTGGGCCAGCACAAGGCCAGTTGCAGACACACTTCTTTTGATCAGTAGCTGACTTGCTCTACTGCCTGAGCTACAGCCACGCAGCGGTAAACATGAGTAAACCGTCACTAGGTTTTGGATAATGTGTACACCCACAACCGTGTCAAACCTGCATTTGAAACGTTGGCTACCATAGCAGTATAGTATTGCAACATGGCATTTGGGTTTTCTAACTAAAATAGGAAAATAGGAACATAAATAGTGTCATCTGGCAACAATCTGGTTGATATACACCGAGCCGTGACACCAGTCAGTCAGACGTGCCAGCTTGATGCCGGATCCAGGCCAGACCAGTTTTCTATGAGCCTGGGCCACATAAACCAAATCATAATCGGTCCAGATGTGGCATGCCATCACATGAACACTGCCATTTACGTCAGGTCTGGCCCACATCTGGATGACAGACCACTGACCACGCCAGAAGTCAGCCAGCAGTGCTGGCTTGACACCAGACCTGTCTGCTATGTGGGATAAAGACTCCCACTGTCTCAAAGTCATCTTTACAACCTTATGAATTAGTCACAACACATTAGCTCCCCACTCAACATACAGACAGGCAAACACAGGCATGAAGTCAGATGGACACAGCAAGATTTTCACTGTTATTGAAGAAAAGAGTGTTCACAGCTGGCTTTAACATAGACCTGAATTTTCCATTTTTCATATTTTCATTAAGTCTGCAATCATTTCATTTCAAATTATCCATGAAAAATATGACAAAAAAGTAAAATTTGCAGCATTACTCTCAGTTTATAATAAAAAGTACATTTTTCTTTTTATCTTATACTGTTTGCTAAAAAATTATGGCATGTTATTGCATCATCTAAGGCTTCTAAACTGGAAATGTGACAGATGATAAAATAAAGCATACACTCCTACAGTGAGCACCTTCTTTGGTTCTGTTATGCATGGATGGGCTTTTTTTTTTTTTTTTTTAGGGGGGGGGGTGATGTTCATGTTCATCTCAAAGTGTCATTTCTCTTTAGTTCTGATGTCACTGCTGAGCTGCAGAACAAACCAAGGTCAGTAACCTTCTTCTGTCACAGTTTAAACCTGATAAATGCTCACTGATATGACCTTGTTGTGGTGATGTCAGACAATCATCTGAATTAGCTAAAATAAATGATTACAAAAAACACATATGATTTCATAGTTTTGGCAGTATGCACGAAAATGTAACAGACCCCCCCCCCTTCCTTTTTTTTTAACCCTCGCAGCTCGTCTGACTGTGAGTCCCAGCACCTCTCAGTTCTTTATTGGAGACTTTGTGTCTCTGAGCTGTGAGGAGGACGACAGCTCTGCTGGATGGACTCTGAGGAGAAACACAAGCACAGAACAGAGGACTCAGTGTGGAGCTGACTGGGGAACATTAGCTGGTTCTTCCTGTAACATCACCTACATCTTTACAGTTGACAGTGGGGTTTACTGGTGTGAGTCCAGAGAGGGTCCCATCAGTAACATGGTTAACCTGACAGTCACTGGTAAGCTGAGTGTGTGGAGTTAGTGTTGATGAAGCTGTGTGTAAATGGATGAAATGCTGTAGTTTGTCTCTGTGTTGAGGTGGATCAGTGATCCTGCAGAGTCCTGTCCTCCCTGTGATGGAGGGAGATGACGTCACTCTGCTCTGTAAAACAAAGACCACTCCCTCCAACCTCCCAGCTGCTTTCTATAAAGATGGCTCCCTCATCAGGAAGCAGCCTACAGGTCACATGACCATCCAGCATGTTTCCAGGTCTGATGAAGGCCTCTACAAGTGTGACATCAGCGGTCATGGAGAGTCTCCATCCAGCTGGATCACTGTCACAGGTGACACACTCACCTGTCTGTGTTTCTGCAGGTTTCAACATTCACAATGTGACGAGAACTTAATGACTGTGTTTGCTTTATTTTAGACAAACCTACCACCACACCTCCACCTACATCTACACCTCCACACGTGTCAAATGTCCTTGTCATCCTCCCTGTGTTGATTGCTGCATCAGTCTGTGTTTTGGTTCTTCTGGTGATACTGGTCCTGCTGATGAGACGACTTGTTCATAGGAAACCTGAAGGTGAGACTCAGACTTGTAGACTATACATGTCTAGGTTTGTTTTGTAGAATAAAGTAAAGTATACACTCATTGTGATTACATTAGTATTAGTGTTAGTATTTATTCTCAATGTAATGAGGACTTAATGACTGTGTTTGCTTTATTTTAGACAAACACACCACCACACCTCCCCCTACATTCACACCTCCACCTACATCCACCTCTTCATCACTCTCCCTTCCTGTTCTCTCTGTCTTGTCATCTGTTGGATCAGTCATTGCGTTTCTTCTCCTGCTAGTGAGATGCATTTGTAGGAAAGGTAAAGTTGATATTTGGACTTCTGAGCTTTTTTAGAGTTATTTGTACTCAATATAAACATAAATGTGTGTGTATGTACCTACTGATTGTGTTGACTGTGAATTAACTTGTTAATGAAGCAACAATGTTAGAAAACTGTGTGCCTGCTTAGTGAGGTATGGTCTGTTAGGAAAGACAGGATTTTAGATCTTCAGTTGGTTTGTAAACTGGAAATTGTGTGCTGAACTGTTTGTGGTCTGTGGTTAATAGACACTAACAGGTCTGCAGTCGTCCCGTTTCCTGTTTGTCATCATAAAAAACAATATATATGTGTTATATGTTATACATATGTGCTTTATATTTAGATGATACCAACATTTTAGAAGCATCTAGATATACATTCTGAATCTGACTGTATTAAACTAAATAATCTCAAATGAAAAGATCTGAGTCTCTATGATCTGAGTCCTGTTCACATAATGATTTTTGCAGTAGCCACTAGTTTACAAAGAGCTCTATTATCACCTGCATAACCTACAGTGATGCCCTCTGTATGTGTTTTATTGTGCAGACACTGATAAAGATGCAGTCTACTCAACAGCAAGAACAGAAGACATCAAAAACAAGGACAACAAGTCAAAGATCAGAGGTACAGCTCCTGTTTACAGCTAAAACTGAGGCCGAGCTTTGATCTAACATATTTAAACCTTTGAAATAGTATAGTATAATTCACCATCTTTACCATCATATTAGCTTGTTAATATTTAGTAATTGGCCCTGTGTGCATTGGTGGGAACATTGCAGGTTTTGTGTGTACGTGTGTGTGTGTGTGTGTGTGTGTGTGTGTGTGTGTGTGTGTGTGTGTGTGTGTGTGTGTGTCAACAGCAATATGCTGTCTGTGAGGCTTGAAGCAAAGAAGCTTGACTAATAATCCACATTTGACTACAGTTATATTTTCAACATTGATGTAGGAACAGATCGGGGGGTTTAATGGTGACCATTACTGTTTTAGAAGGAACAGAATATCTTTTTGTCCAAATTGCAGCTCATTTTCTTAGGGACACGTGTAATCTTAAAGGTGCTACTGCATTGATTCACCCTCCTAGTATGTGTGCTAAATGAAAGGTGTGTTGTGACTTTTGATTCAAATCTGTGCTAGTCAATATTTTATAACCTGTGTTAATGAGACATAATTGCCAAAATCAGCTCACACGGTCCTTTAATACAAGAACTTTTTAATTGTCTGCAGCTGCAGCTTCCTCCTGGTGCGAGAACATGCTTACTTTGTGCTCTGTGGTGAAGAGTGTCAGTCTGCATTAAAAAAAGTTGCCAGTTTTGCGGCCGTCCACCTGCCTTTTCACAGAAATGCCCCCACTTCTATGTGGTCATTGTGTGTTTCACAGCAGAGGTGTTAGGATGAGGAAAAAAACTCATCAGATGCTGTGGTTTATGAAAACCATCACTGAATCTTTTCATGCTGCTGCATAAAAGAAAACAGTAACACAGGTTTTGTTTTAGTTCAGTAATGTAACAGCAGTCATTCTGTTGTAGTAACTGTAATCTCTTTACTCTGCAGACACAGAATCAGTCGCTGTATACTCAGCAATGAGACTGAAGGCATCAGTCATGGGCTAAAAACCATCAGAACAAGAAGGCCCAGGTACAGCTGCTCTGTATGTCTTAATGCATGTTCAATTAACCAGGTAAGAAAGTCCCAGAAAGTTGATTCTGTTCATCTGGACTTTGTATTTTCATTGGGAAAAACGAACATTCTGCACAGTGAAAGCAGAACCCAACAGAAGCCAACTTATTTATTCAGATAATGCTCATTTTCTTTTTTTAACTGGACTTCTTTTTATTTGATTTCCTGTCATTTATATCCTGTTCATGGTACATATTCATATCAAATATGACCAGCATTTGTAAAAATCAAATTAGTGTATGCATAAGTAATCCCTGTGAACCAGTTATTGTTCTACTCCTTAATTTATATGAGGTCAAAGAGGGGGGACTTAAAATTAATATTTTGAAAGGAGCAAACAAGCTCCTTTAAATTTGGTTACATAACATCTTTTGTGGTGTCTGATTTAACAAGGAGAAATCCTGTTCAATGGAAAGAGATTTTGATAACGACCAGTTTCCCATCAAAGAGCCAAATAAAAAAGATAGTTGTGAGCTTGCTGGACATGATATCTGTAACATGCAGCCATCTCATGGCTGAACATTGGTTGGTTCTTTTTCTCTATCTGCTCAGTAGCATACATCTTTAATGATTTAAAAAATGAGTCACTAACAATTCAAAAATAAATTCCAACTTTTGCACTTCCAATTCTTGTTTTTAAAGTTTTTACAGTCATTAATAATATATGCTGTAAAGCCAATACATGCGGGAAAAATAACAGTTGAAAGAAATCAATAAAAGCCCCAAAGTATCATGACATCCAAGCCCATGAGTGCATAAGAAATTCTGACAACAGCTGATGTTTGAGTCTGTGGGACCTCAGTGTTTCATTCTTTCCAATGTTTAGCCAGAAAAAAAATAGAGATGAAGAGTATTCAGAACATGAGGCATTTTGCCTTCACTGGACAACGGAGGGAGTAGACCGGAGGGAGGAGAGAGAGTGCTGGGGAATGGCACACAGGAAATAGTTTACAGCAGGCCTCTGCAGTGAGCACTCTATCCTGCAGTACATGGCTTACTTCCTCAATCAGATCAACTTTAATAGGCATAGCCTTATAATCAGACACTGACAGTGATTTTGAAGACAAGGAGGAGACTGATCTCCAAACAAGCCCATCAGCAGTTAATAAATTTCACATCAAATCTAATTTAAAACTTTACATACAAGATGTTTGTTAGATGGGGCTGAGATATACAGGCAAGCCCATAATCATTCATACCCCTGGCAAATTACTTTTATTCAACTAGCAAGTGTTGTTCAGGCGTCTCCCAAAAGATAAGACAATGTACAAGAGGCATCATTGTGGAAAAAAAATTCTCAGCTTTTATTTATATTTGAGCAAACAGTATCATCTCCAGAATTATTTATGCCCTTCACAATAATCAATTGAAAAGACTTTATTGGCTATTACAGCAATCAAATGCTTCCTATAATTGCAGACCAGCTTGTTGCATGTCTCCACAGGCATTTTTGCCCATTCATCTTTAGCAATGAGCTCCAAATCTTTCAGGTTGGAGGGTCTTCTTGCCATCACCCTGATCTTTAGCTCCCTCCACAGATTCTCAATTGGATTCAAGTCAGGACTCTGGCTGGGCCGCTGCAAAACATTAATGTTGTTGTCTGCTAACCATTTCTTCACCACGTTTGCTGTATGTTTTGGGTCATTGTTGTGCAGAAATGTCCACTGGTTCCCAAGGCCAAGTTTTTCTGCAGACTGCCTGATGTTGAGAATCTTCATGTATTGCTCTTTTTTCATGGTGCCATTTACAGTGATAAGGTCTCCTGGTCCATTGGCTTAAAAACACCCCCAAGGCATTATGTTCCCACCACCATGTTTGACAGTGGGGATGGTGTTCTTTGGGTTGAAGGCTTCTCCTTTTTTACACCAAATGAATGTGTCATTTCCAGTCAAAAAATAACTTACTGGTTGAATAAAACTAACTTTGAGTCAAAATTTGTCAGGGGTATGACTTATTATGGGCTTGACTATATATGTATCTGGTCATTTTGTAAATTCTAAATTCAGACAAATCCCAAGTATTAATCATGCATGTAGTCTGTATTGCTCAGAATTGCCTGAAGTATCTTTACATGCACTTTTATGGTTGTATTGATATCATAACATTTTAATCTGGCAGGTCCACCAGACCAGTGAGCATTGGCAGATTATTTGAACACAGCACAAGGGTGACCAAATGTTATTGCTCATTCTCCAGTGTTGCAGACAGGCTGCAGCTTCTGGTGATGGTCCCCGTTTCAAAATCTCACTTCTCAGCTTGTCAGAGAAATATTCTGTCGAGATGGAGAGAGTTTGACTTCTTAATGTCATTTAATGCAGGTGATGAGCTAATCGTTTCAAGCTTGTAATCATGTTTCCTGTGTTTTGAACTGTATGTGTTTGTGTTCAGACGTTAAACCAGAGCGAGACGCCGTCTACTCTTCACTGAAGTAGTTCACCAGTATAACAACTGACGTCCAGCTGCTGGTCTGTAATCCCCCTGCAACACAGATCAGAAGACAGCTATATGTTGAAAACATGACTTTTTATGTACATTTTTCGAGTGTGTATAGCCACACATGATCACATGATCAAATGTTAATGGTATTTTTTTTTATCAGTCCTAATGTCATCTGTCTCTTAGTCTCATCTTCCTCACATCTTATTGTAGCTTTAAATAAAATACTCTTTTCTCATGTCTATGAAAATGTTTCAAAATAAATGGACAGGAAATTGAGAGTGTCTGTCTGCTGAAACACTGCAAGGCTGCCAGAGAAGGGAAAAGGAGAAGGAATCAGAGAGTGTTGTTTATGGTCAGTAGTTGAGGTGAATTAAGGTTATAATAATAATAGTTCTCATAATAATATACCAATTTTTATAAGATACAGGGAAATGGTTGCTAGAGGGTGCCGTTACTCTCCAGGCCACCAGAGGGTTTTGCATTACTATTTTTAAAGCCTGGCAGAATTGCAACCACATTTTTTTTTTTTTTTGCATATGAAACTGGACGAGTTATACTTACATCTTATGCCATCAGCTTGTCCTAGGTCACGGTTTCCTTCCACACATGGCTTTGCAAAAACTGCATAAAAAGCATTTGCATTATAATATTTATTTTCGTTTTTCCTGCAGTATATAAAATCTCAAAAATAAAACTATAAAGACACTCAAAATAAACTTCCTGTGGTTGGAAACTTTGAGGGATAAACCTCTGAAATTTCTCTAATTAGAAATATATGTAAAGAAAAAACACAAAAACGATTTTCAAATTTTTTGTAGTTTATTGCACTTTTTTGCAATTTATGTAGTTACTATGGACTTAATGCAAACATATTAAATAAACATATTAATAACTTATTAAAATTTGGGATAGCAACTTGAAAAACTCTCAAAAATGCCACTACAGCATGTAAAAATATAAAAATAAGCTCTGGGGGACTTGGTTCTGTGATAGGTCTTAAAGGGTTAAAAACAAACAAAAAATATTTTTGCTAGAAAATCATCCAGATGGAGAATAAAGTGCTCCACTCTCCCCTTTTCTTGAACAAACGCTCTGATTCAGTCCTTGAAATCAAAAGCATCCGATTCTTCAAGTTTAATTCCAGGACTGAGATCTGTATCTGCAGCTCAGATTGAAATTTTGTTTTAAAGTTTTTATTTTTATAATATATTTTAAATTTGTATTAAAGCCCAACCCTTTTATTATTAGGGGTGTGGCCTCTTTGATTGACAGCATGGGGCATCTGTAGCTGCTAACTGTGTTCTAGGCAGCTAATTGTTGTTCCTGCTGGACCTCTGACCGTGATTGTGCTGCTGTATCCTTTTTAATGCAATTATCTGACCAGTAATATGGCTGCTGTGCTGTGTGGCTAACTGAACTAACAGACCGTTCATGAAGCGCTCCAATTTTGGAGAGTGAAATCTTAGGATTTTATTTGGATGTTACTGAGCACTAATTAGCAGGTAGCTGTGTCTGCACCATGCATCTATGCAGATTAATGATGATTGGACACTTAGACTTTCATTTGTCTCTATGCACCGTTGTAGAAATTCATCTCATGTTAACAATAACGTGGCGCATAGCGTGATGTCAAAAAAGGCACACACCTTTGACATTGTGTGAATAAATCTCAGTGTTCCTCGTCCACATGTAAACGCAAAAACGAGTTTTCGAAAATCTCCACCCTGGTGGGAGTTTTTAAAAATTTCAGTTTTCACTGATCCAAAAAGCCGTTTACATGTGGACGAAAGGCCCAAACACATAGAAGAAGCTGCGTTTTCAAAAATACGCAGCTTACTCAGTACATTTCAAAAACTTTACATGTGGACGTAGCCTTAATCCTGTGTGAAAATACCAAATAATATTAAAAATAATTATTTTACACTTTGAAAGAGTAGCATTAAAGTATCTTCGATAAAGCCAGTGAAATCTCAGAAACAATAAAGACCAAATTAATAAATGTCACGAATCGGCTGTGTGCAGGCAGGAAGAGGACCCAAAATGCAGGACTCGCAACACACGGGAATGAACTCAGGAAAATGCAGCTTTATTAACAGACTCAGGGAAATGACGCAGAACTAAACTAGACTGAGAAAACAAAACCTAAAACTCCACAGAGAGGAACACCAGGGATCACACAGCATGAGGGAGGACGCAACACTGACACAGAGAAACACAGGGCTTAAATACACTGGGGAATAACGAGGGGAATGAGACACGGGAGGAGAGCACAGCTGGAAGGAATCAGACATGACGAGACCAAAGGGAAGCAAAACTAGAAACACTGACATGAGACACAGACCTTCAAAGTAAAACAGGAAACACACCGACTGAACTCTAGACACATAAACTTAACAGAGACTGGGGAGAAGGAACATAGAGACCTGAAATGTGGGACAGAAGGGGACAGAGTTAACACCGGGAAACCAAATAGCAAAACCTAAGAATTGGAACTCAGGAAGTACTAAAGAACTAGGGAGCTGGAAATACTTAGGACAGAAACCAAAACACAAGCAGTCATAATCCATGATAAAATCAAAAGTAAAACTCAAAACACTGGGTCACCGACCCAGGACCATGACAATAAAAATATTACGCAAAACTTTATTAGCAATGAACAGACAGACTCACACAATGGGGAACTTTTAATGATGAAGCATTTTATTATATTAAAGGAGATGAATCAACAATATGTGAAAAGCTCTTGAAAGTTAAATTAAAATGATATGAGCTCCCTTTGGAGTTAAGTCGAACGTACTTCTCTCATTGGCTTCATAATACAGAACACTCCAGCTACACTGATGTCATCACAGACAGCGTTTTTGTCTTCATTTTCTTCACTTGTTTCAGTACATGTGTGTAATTATACTATAACAGCTGATCTCTACACGAGGATCAGTTTGTGTTGTTCGAACGTCACAGAACAAGTTTGATTTTACAAACAGCTGACTCACTCATTGCAATGAAAATGATGCAATGATCTCTGAGATGAGTGATGATGTGAGATGTTACTTAATGACTAATCTCAGGCTGAAATCCATCTGTCACATATGTGATCAGACTGTTTAAACAAGCTGGTTAAATCTGATGTGTTGATCTTTGAACTTTCTTTTTTGCAGTTGTCTTAAGATTAGATCATTTTAACATATTTTCCATCACTAACGTTTCCAGTTATTTTCAGTGGATGGCATGTTTTCCTTGAAATCACCCAAAATTTCTTTTGAACTGAATATTTAGTGAAATTTCTTGTGACTAAATATAATGCTATGAATTTTGACCTGATTTTTCTTAAAGTTTTTGTCTTGATGTTTTCTTTTTGTTCTTCTATTGATCATAAAATCAACTCCAAATTAACTCCCAACAACAACAAAAGCAGCACCAAAAAGGACCGACTTGCTACAAGTCCAGGATGCCCTCCATTGTCTCCACCCTCTCTTCTTCCTCCTGTCTGACCTGCAGGTGAGAAACAGGTGTGAGGTGTCAGCTGTCAGGTAGGTGATGAGTGAAGAACAGAACAGAATCCATTTCCTCTTCAAACTGCTGTCAGACATTATCTACTGCACTCTGATCACATCACTCAGACCAGATGCTTTCTACAAAGTCTCATCAACAACATCTTTAGAAACAAACATCAACAACCAGGAAGCAGCTTCACCTCTGATCACACACACACTCAACTCTACTCACTCACCTGGAGGATCAACAACACTCAGTGTGATAATGCTGATGGGGGGAGTCTTCAGATGAGCTCTCTTCCTGCGGTTTGTTTTTCTGAAGACGCGACACTCGTATGTTCCAGTATCACTAATCATCACATTCTTCAGAATCAGAGACACGTCTCCATCCTTCATCTGTCTGTCCTGCAGATCCACCCGATTCTTAAAAGATGGATGCTGGTCATCAGGAACAAAAAGCTCATCTCGATACATAAGGACACATTCTTTTCCCAGGTCAGCTCTGCTCCACTCTACAACTATGATGTTGTTGCTTGGAGCTCGACATCTCAGAGTGACGTTCTGTCCAGACGGAACTGTGATGATTTTCTGGTCTGAAACTGGAAACAACAAAGAGCAGAGAGGTTAAAGGTCAAAGTACAACTGTTCACTTCTACAGCAGACACCAGACAGAGGGAGAAATACACACACAAAATAGAGGATTGTCTGTTGTTAATAGATGACTGCCTTTTATTGTGTGTGTGTTTTTTCTTCTTTCAGCTGGTCCCTTAAGGGGTCACGACAGCGAATCTCCTGCCTCCTCCTTTCCTGATCCCTAGCATCTTCATCTGGGCTGATTTGTGAGGGAAGGACGGCAGCAAGAGTGAAACGAAGGTACAAGAGGGTTTGGTGACGATGGCTCTGACACAAAGATAGTGTTTGGATTTTCATTGTGAGTGAGCAGAATGGACGGCATTATGAATAAGTTCATCAGAGGGACAGGTCAGGCTGAGAAGTTTGGAAACAAAGTTAATGAGGAAAGACTGAGATGGATAAAAACATCCTCTGAAAGGATTTTGTGAACTTTGAAAATGAAATAAACTCAAATAAAAGTCTGTCTTTAGTTTTAGAATCAGCTAGTTTGGTAAAACTTTATTGATGGATGAGTTCATTGACAGTCTGGATGTCTTTATTGTAATACCTGCACTGATGCTCCTAAATCTTGCCTCTCACACAAAACCTCTATACAGTAATATTTAAAAAGACTTGAACTGAAAGAAGAAAACCAGCTCTGGAAAAAACTGAACTAAACACAAAAAGTCCTCTCATTATAAGACACTGTGAGTCTCTGCATGCTGCCTTTATGGAGCTACAGCTGTTTGTATACACTGAACAAAAAGCTTCATAGCTGTATACTGACTCCTGACACTACAACACATCACACTGACACACACATTACACTTCTTTGTCTCTGTGAGATCTGAAATACATTGACATGCTAGGTCCACACTGTAATAATGTGAATTATTGCTTACAGGCTGATTTGTGTTCCACACTAGGCTGTGTTGCTACACGGACATTTAAGAGTGCGACACAAGGAAATGAGTGTGTGGGCTACAACATTATGCTGTATGGTGTTGTGTATCCCAGCAGAGTCAATATGAGCCACATTAGTTGTCAAGAAATCTTACTACCCCACTGGGTGGGAAACAAATATTCTGGGGTCTGTCATAAATGAGACCAGAATATAACCCACACGCTCAACGCAGCCTCGTGTCTCCTTCACACACATGGAAATGCTGAATCAGTATAAAAAATAAATCTTTGTAAACATTTTTACTGTGTAAACAAGACTGATTAGTTTCAACTTCATCTTAGAGAGATAAAGAGGTTGGTTTCTAACAGTTAAGTCTCACCTGCAGAGATAAACACGACTACGCAGATAAACAGAATCCGACAGGGTGATCGAAACATTTCCGTGTTCTTAGTTCTGCTGACCTTAGATTGTTATAAATGTCTGATGATACTGGTATCTTTGTGAATGATGAATAACAGAACCTGAGTTTAAAACCTGACTAGATTACATAAATCCAAGTTTTAAATAAAGCTGACCGTGTTGGAACGGATTTCTCAGTCAGTTGCACTGTCCAATATTTTGTAGCAAGAGGAAGTCCGTTTTGGTAGGTTGGTGATAATAAATAACTACGTAACAAAAAAAAAGAAGACGTGAGATAATAAATCACGTGATTAAAAAAAAAAAAAGTGCGGTCCATGTTTCGTTCTCATGACCACCCTGGTAACAGGCTTTAATTTTTGGGGCTGGCACTTGCCATCTATCAAGCAAGTTCAAAGCAAAAGAGAGACTGATACATTTTTTTGTTTTATTTTCCTCTAATCTTGCCCAACCAGCAGTACTCTATCACTCCGATTACCCTACCAGCCAACAGGCCAACAGCCAGCAAAACATCTGTTTACCATTCAATATCCACCAGGTTATCCAGTGCCGTCAAAAACCCCCGATGGGTCACCAAAGAAAAACTGGCAACAACACCACCCAACAGGACCAACAGCTGTTTACAGCAGGTTTGGCTTCTGCAAATATGAATAATTAAATGTAAAAAATTCAGAATGTTTTGTTTCCACGCCAATTGGCTGTTTATTTGAAGCCCACAGTTTTTAATCCTGGTTCACCTGAATGAACATTAACAATCAATCAAGCCATGATTATCACAGATGTAACCCTACTTTTAAGTGCATCCAAACAAATTAAAATGATTAAAAAAGAAACACCAAAGCCTGTTTCACATCACTCACTGCTGTTCTGAAGGGTCATCTTAAACACTCTTCTGAATAAAGTAAGTAAAGTTTCTTTAATAAGTGCTTTTAACAAACACTTTACGCAAAAGGGTAAAATTAATATCATCATTAAGTGGCGAATAGCCAATTAAAAGATTCATCAAGACACAGTCAAATAAACAGGTAGTTTTAAAACAAATAAATAATATTTAAAGAAAATATCAGGAAATACCCACTCCAATTAGAAATTCCACTGAAAGATGAGAAAAGTTTGAATGCATTTCCGAAGCTGCGTCTCTGTTTTCCAGTCCAAAAGTATGGCAGCGTTTATGAGAACTACTCAGCATGAGTCTGGTGGTGTCCAGTTTAGTAGGTTCAGGAAGGTTTGAGGCAAACATAGCACTGAATGTTTCTTTATGTGGTGTGCCCCTATAATTGCTTACAGAAAATACGATAGCATCAGTATGCGTCACATATCTGTCTACAATCTGGCATGCTAGCGTTTAGAAAGAAAAATGAGTGGAAAATAACTTGCTCTCACATTAAGTCTTTAAACTTGCACTGCTATAGTCCTTTTATCGTGCAAAAAGATAAATAAATAAATCGTTAGGTAAACAAAGATGGTGCAAGTGGATAAGTGTAGAGGAGGAGGAGCTTAGAAGTTTCACATGGCTTAATAAGGCAAGAAAGAGGAATGTTTGATGTTTGGAAATAAACAAGTTGAAACTCTGACTCTTCTTCTGTCATTTGTGGATCCGGTAGAAACATTTTTACCTTTAACTTATAAAAGAGGCGCAGCTGGAATATACAAACAGCTCATTTTATTCACGAGTTATAACAGTTCTTTAAGATAATTACATTTTCTGGCCTACACTGTTTCTGTATTTCATTAAAACATCTGTCACGTTACTTCATGTTGGGAATTTCAATTTTCAGTTGAATATTCGCCTCAAGGTGCTTTATATTGTAAGGCAGACTCTAGCATATTACACACAAAGAAAAATTCAACAGTCATATTACCCCCTACGAGCAAGCACTTTGGAGACAGTGGGAAGGAAAAACTCCCTTTTAAACTCCTCATTTAAGCCTTCATCTTTGCCTTTTCCTCACCTCCTCTGCTCTCTCTTTACACGAGTTATTAGAAAAGAGGGAAAGATAAAAAAAACATTTAAACTTTGACTCTCTTAACTCGAAGTTGCTACTGTAGAAACAACATCCCAAATTACCTTCTATCACCTAACTACTTTTTCCTGATCTCGATGAGGTCAAATTCTGACATGTTTAAAGTGCTATGAGCAGAAGATGAATCTCAGCATTGTACCTGACCACAGTGTGTTCTTACCCTGTGGTTTATGTTTATGCAGGTCACAGTGCCTTCTTTTGGACTTTAAAAGTTGCTGGATTTACTTATTAAGAGACACAGTATCAGTTTTATCAGAATCAGAATACTTTATTGATCCCTAGGGGAAATTATTTTTGGTTACATTGCTCCAGTATAAACAAACAGTAACAAAGACAGACAATACACTAAGTAAGAATAGCACAATATATACATGCATATAAAAGTCACTTATTAATAAATAGCTGAAAAAGGAAGAACATGTGTAAAAAGGGTGTAGCTGTTGCAGTAAACAGTGTGTTAAGTGGAAGAGTTGTACAGGGAGATGGTCACAGGCAGGAATGATTTCCTGTGTCGTTCAGTGGTGCTTTTCGGTAATCTCAGTCTCTCACTGAACGCGCTCCTGTGACTGACCAGCACGTCATGGAGTGGGTGGGAGGTGTTATCCAACATTGTCTATGACTCAAAGTTATAGAAAGGGGTTTTTGGTCCTACCATATCTGTGTTTGTACAAGTTTATTTTTCAAAAGGAAAACATTTAAACTAAACATACAAATGACATTTATAAAGGTTTGCTGCATGTGATTTACTCCAAATTGTCCTAAAATCCAACACTCAAAAAGCATGTGCTGTGCCTAATGTGAATATGATAATTGCTTCTGGGACTGTTTATCCTTTGCCTCTCATTTATCTGTTAGATGTTATCAAAGCGAGTGCATAACAGGCACTTTGGATGGTTTTTTCCAACCTGAGGCTGGTAAACAAACTGAAGCGGGTCCAGAGCCAGGCAAGAACCAATCTCTCCACTACCTTCATCACATCTCACTGCTAAAATAAAATAAAATATTTTTAAAACCTGCGCACGTGGCACAGTAGCAGTACTAATTAACACACAGATGACTTGTGATCTGGCAATAAAATACTATTTGGCGTTATTTGTTAGGCAGACATTTCAGGTTTATACAGTAGAACAGTTTGCAATATTGCAGCTCTCCACTGGATAAATCCCGAGCTCCACTTGAAACTCAGTCACCAGGATTGTGCGCACAGACAGTGCCCTTTTTTTGAGGCGATTTTCTTTTTAATTTTAATTTTAATTTTTTTAAATGTGTGTGTGCGTGTGGAGTCCTGTCTGTGCCCCTCAACAATAATATTTAACTATTAATCACAGTTTTGCTAAATAAAAGGATCTGGCTTGCATCAGTCACATGATCACCATTAACCAATGATCGCCCTTGACGGCAGAACGCGCTGGTTACGAGCCGGGAACGAGCTCACAAAGTGCACGCGCATTTGTTTGCGGTCCGGAGCTGTAGGAGAAACACAAATGAACTCAGAGACACAGACTGATACGACAAAACCAGTAAGTAGGTGTACAGCGCACACTGTAGTCTAAAGCACACAGGAGTATTAGCTTGTTACGTACACGTTGGTAAGCTGTCTTGTGGCAACTGACGAACTGAAACAAATGAGCGTGCTGTGTGTGCAACAGCGCGACAAACATTACCTGTCATTTTATTAACTGCACAAGTAATGCTGGTCATAGCTGCTGGCTCACTGGGTAAGGCTGTCATGGCTCTGTAGCTCTGTCACCGTTTTAGGGAACATATTTAGTTTTAAAGTAAGTTACAGGGCTTTTCCTGCCTTTCTGGAGGGCTTATATTTCACTTAAAACAATCTAATATGCATGTCCACATAATTATGGATTATTATAACTATAATATTTTAAAAAAACACGCTGTATTTTCAAGAACATACATTAACAAACAGATTATATTAGATTTATATTTCAAATATGACAAAATGCTGATTAAAAGTTTAATAAGCTTTCCCCCTGCACAGAGTGGATAGTCAAACAAAATGAATCATCATAAATACATGATTTCATATTTATTACTTTTTTTCCCTCATTGCTTTATTATTGTAGCTCTAGTAATAAATAATAATGTAAGGATTCTGGATCAGCACCTGGTAAGGACATGAGGAGGAAACAGTAGGAGCTGTGTGAGGCTACTAAAGGCAGTGGATCCCTCAGCAGCTGGATTACAAAGAGCACAGGTAACATTAACACATGTACCAGTTGTTGGAGAGGTATTCCAGTATAAAAATAATAATAAGCACAACTGGAATGTTTTGCTTCTATAACATTTTTCTGTCATCATTTTATTATAGATTAAGTGTAAGAGTTGTTAAGTGTGGATAATTAAATAATAGTTTATTGCAATAGCAAGTTGTGCCTTGTTCTCAGATGGACAGCAAGTGGAGAGTGATAGATGAGATGAGGGGATGGAAGGAGGAAGAGAGGCAAAGAGTGATTCACAGGCAGGGTCTAGTTTATTTCTCAGTTTTTTGTTGCCTTATGGTTCCAAGCGCTGTCACCAATCTTTTTGTTATTATCTCATGACACTTGTTTAATCAGCTACCATCTCTCTTATGGACTTTTTAATGTCTACAGTCTCAGATCAGCACAGCCCTGCCCTCCAGCACTATCAACAGCAGGAGCAGCAGAAACCCCTCATCAGCAACATTGTACCCATCAGGTAAAACATAGGCTACGTTTGCTTTGTCTCACAACAGTGATATAGTATGATGCGATCCCATATTAGATTCTTGATGAATGTATGTTGTTGTTATTCAGCCTGGTTCAATGTGCCCCTTTTTAACTTTGAGCACCCGTCCCTATAAACGTCTCTGCACGGCCCTGCACATAATCTCTGGTTAAATAATATTCACGAAACTTTGATTTGCCCTGCTTAGCAAATGTGCTCTGCAGCCTGTAATATTAGATACATCTTATTTTATGTTATATTCCTTATATGTTCATGCTGGGTGGTAAATTCAGTGCAACTCCTTTCCTCCTTCTATAACATATACATTTTCCATCCTGCAAAATCATTAAAACCGACACAACTACACAAAAAAAAGCTGGTTAATAACATTTTATTAACCAGATATCTTTTGTGGGAACAAGAGCAGGATCCAATAAAAATAAATAATTACATATGAATAAAATAAACAGTAAGTAACAGTAAAGTTACTGAATACATATGAACAGCAATATGCTTTTAAAAATTCGGAGGAGCTTGAAGAAAAGGTGTGTGGATGTGTTTATGTTTTTTTGAAGATGTTTCAGTTTCATCAAAAGATTGAGCATCCCAGATATTTATACCCTACGGGTGGGGGATTGCCTTCCTGGAACTCTGCACCTTGTGGTTTTAGAACTGAAGAAGCCTCATGGATGAGAGGTGAAACATCTTAAAACATAAAAAAAATAAAGCAGTTGCCGTCTGTTTTCAAGCTCCTTAGACTACCATGACCGGCATAACTGAGAATCTACACAGACTTTTAAAAATTCCATTTAAAAAAGAAGATTGTTTTTTGAGACACTGAGTCTAAAAAATCTTTGGGACATGTGGATGTACTCTGGTCTGAGGTGCTGGAGAGACCAGTAGGGAGCGTCAGTGGTTGGACTGGTGGACTACTTCAGTGAAAAGTAGATGATGTCTGGCTCTGGTTTAAAGTCTGAACACAAACATGCACAGTTCAAACAACAGGAAACATGATTACAAGTTTTGTAGTTCAATCAATACCTCCTATCTCCATCTGTCTGCATGTCTGAGCTGAATAAATAACCTCATCATCTACATTAAATGGCATCAGAACATTTGTTCCTTTCTGCTCTTCACCCTGACATACAGTTTCTCAGACAGGCTGAGCAGCATCATTTGAGGTTTGAATAGAGCTTTGTTAACCTGTTAACATCTGTCTAGAGTTAAAAATCAGTTTTATTTCATGCACATGCTTTCTTTCATATAGTCCCTTATTTTCCAAGGAGTGATTTGTCACTACTTTTAAACACAGTTCTCTGGGGTACTAGGGTACCCCAGCTAGCAGTAAGAGTGATCCACCAGTTCAATATTTGTAGAATCTTAGATTAAGACTATATTTGAACGTTAATATTATAACTGTCACATCTGCCAAAGCAGATGGCTTGGAGTGAGGTGAATGCAGACCAAAATACAAACACATGGAGATGAGGTGGGTATTAATAAAAAGCAAGCCTTTATTCTTTGCTGCACAAAACATTACAAAAACAAAAGGAAATGGGGCACTGAAATAAAGAAAAACCTAAATTGGAAAAACTATACAAGAAACATGAAACCTGGAAACAAAGAGGAAACAACAGCAGGGGAAATGCAGACAATGAGGAACAAAAGGAAACACACAATATCTACACACAGAGGGTAATTAGGAAAATGGAAACAGGAGGGGTACACAGCTGAGACTCATCGGACATGACGAGATGGGATGGAGAGGAAAAACTGAAAACACTAATGCAGGACACAGGACTGTCAAAGTAAAACAGGAAATACACGAACATAGAAACCAGGAACACTCAATGTAACACAAGGGAGGCACCGTGACAAAACCAAAGGGCTAGAAAAAAACTGAAGTACTAAGGAATCGACTAAGTACTAATCAATCAATCAAGCCTTTTATTTGTCATATGCAGTGCGTATGGGGTGCGTAGGATAGGAACCAACAGTCTAAACACAGTCTGTTATCAGGGGGAAGTTTTTGTTGTCCAGCTCCAGCCTTGACGCCACAGCTGGCGCCGATATGGTAGCGGCATGAAATGATGGTGGCTTAGTGCGAACAACTGCATGTCAGTTTTATGGTTGATCCAAATGTCCGTCATTCGTCTCTTAATCTCCTGTTGGAGAGCCGTGAACGTCTCCAAGATGTTATCCAATTTATGCTCAAAGAGCATAGTCTGAGTACTCACGATAGCCTTCAGCTTCTCCAAGATCTTATCCATGCTGCGTTTAATGAGTACATTTCGAGAAGTCACGACTCGCCCCATTGCTTCAATCATAGCGGGCAGCCTTGTGGGGGTTTTGAACAGCCGATTCCGCTTTCTTTAATCTTCGATAAGCCAGGGCCAAGCCAGGTCTGATCAGCATGAGCCCCGTTATGATGCTTCTGAAAAGGTAGATGTCTTCAATGTCCTCGATTGACAGCCCCGCCAGACAAACGACCCTTTATTTCCTCCACCTGTCCCTCGTGTATCCAGCAGGGAACGTCCCTCCAGGACACATGGGCTCATCCGAACCCAGGCTTCTCGTTGAGAATAGGGTGTCAATTGCTTTCAGGGACCAGTTGATCAAATCCATAATTGCTCTTTTAGGTTTTAGAGAACAGACCATGAGACTCTCCCAGGGCAAAAGTACAAAAGTAGACGAGACTAGAGAAGAACATGAGAAGCCAAGCAGGAAAGATAAGGGAGGGAGAAAAGTGTGACCGCCTTTGTCAAGAGCCAAACGAGATAAAGGAAGGGAACCTGGTACATACTTAATATTTGGTACTATCAGGGATGCTGGGCAATCTTTACTCTCTGAAGAGCCATCCACGAGCCCTGCATTTGAAGATTGGAGTGAAGACGCACCGTGTTCACCAGTGTCAGAGTGGAGCTCACCCCCCTCACCACCACAACTGTGGACTATGGACACTGAGAACGAGGAAGATTTTTTGTATTTCGGCGACTCTCCCGACATTGATGAGGTAGACTGGGCATGGCCACCCTTCCAAGGCCCTGAGAGATTACCGGAACCGCTATGGGATAATGATGAGGACTTACCCTATGTACCCGCGTAATCGTTGATAAATATGAAGTTACAATTCTTTTCTGTAAAAAAGCATTTTTATTTTTGTATATAAACAAATGTTGATGTTGTGCGACAGGATTGTATGTTTCAATTTTACTTATAATGTGCCAAATGACTACAACAGGCGGCTCAATGCTGTCCAGAGTAAGGATCTTGTTAGACAGTGTTTCTAAGATTTTTACACCCCGTTACAATAACCTCAGTTTTATCTGAACTTAGAAGCAGAAAATTAAAGCTCATTATGTGTCTAAGACATCCCGGCAGTTTAACCAATAAAAGTGGGTATCATATGCATAGCAGTGAAATTGTACGCTATGTCTTCTAAAGCACGTATAATGTAAACAGAACTGGTCTTTGCACAGAAGCCTGTGGAGCTTCATAATTAACCTCAGTGTGTGAAGAGGCCTCTCCATTTAATAATAGCTGTAATAAAATGTTATGGCCAACGGTGTTAAACGCTGCACTTTGGTCTAGCAGGGAAGATTTCCAACTTTTCAATATGAATGAATGAAGGCTGAAAACTGATTAGATTAATGTCTGATGATCTTTTCTGTGCTTCTTCAAGTTTGTGACACCGAACATATTGAAGGATGATATAAGGTTCACAGGAAGAGTTGAATTAGACACACATTTAGTATTTTTCTTTATACTCTTTCGTTCTTCCATCACTCACATGTTTAATATGATTACTATCAGAGGAGAAAATGAACCTTGTGTAGTTTAAAACTTTTTATTTAATCAAACTGTAATGTTGTTGAACTCTGACGGACGTGTCTTTTAATCTCGTCAACAAAACCTTAATCACCTAAATGTGACATTTATCATCTTGTAAAATGTTCCCTCTGCTTCTGTTGCACATCACTCCTGACACTCTCTGGTTCACCTGCCCTGTGCAGCTGGTCCAATATTTGCATATTTAAACTTCAAATAAAAGAGAACCACAAATAAGTCCAGTTTGTTTTTTCTGATTTTTTCAAATGTGACAGTCAAACACAAAGAGGACAGATGAGTTTGCTCAGCAGGGAGAACATTACATGAGAAATGTTGAGATGTCAAATTCAAGGTTGAAGGTTTAAGGCCACCCCCACCATCTACACTCCAATTTACAGCTGAACTCTGCAGCTCTCCAGCTTCAAAAACATATCTGTGCAGTAGCATTAACACTGTGATTAACCTGCTTATTATTACCTTTGTAAACTCTTTTTTATCTCTGAACACATTCAATAATACATCACATCTGACAGTAACCACTAAACATATTACACCATCTCCCAAAATAAGCATTTACCAGGCTGTGTTTACAGTGTAGAAACAAAATGAGTGAGAACTAGATCATG
This sequence comes from Oreochromis niloticus, assembly GCF_001858045.2. Taxonomy (NCBI): domain Eukaryota; kingdom Metazoa; phylum Chordata; class Actinopteri; order Cichliformes; family Cichlidae; genus Oreochromis; species Oreochromis niloticus. The sequence continues at coordinate 54,757,182 of NC_031967.2, forward strand.
TACAAATCCTGTTAGTCGATCGGAAAACCTTCACTATACTTTGGAATACAAGAGGTGTGGCCTGGAGTTACATTGGCATGAAAAATAAAGCATATACAGTAAGGCGGGCCATCTTGTTACACTACATTCATGTGGAACAGCAACTGCCATTTAAACTGTGGCAAAGTTCACATTTGTCTCTCTGTAAAAACATGTTTTTAAAAGTCAAGATCATCAGACTAAAACATCTTTCATGTCCTCATTTATTCAGAGTTGAGTGTGTGTGTGATCAGAGGTGAAGCTGCTTCCTGGTTGTTGATGTTTGTTTCTAAAGATGTTGTTGATGAGACTTTGTAGAAAGCAGCTGGTCTGAGTGATGTGATCAGAGTGCAGTAGATAATGTCTGACAGCAGTTTGAAGAGGAAATGGATTCTGTTCTGTTCTTCACTCATCACCTACCTGACAGCTGACACCTCACACCTGTTTCTCACCTGCAGCTCAGACAGGTGTACCTGTTGGAGTGATAGTCGGTGCGTCAGCAGGAACTGCATTTGGCCTACTCGCTTTTATTGCTGGTGGTATTTGGATGTTTTCGTGAGCTACAGAAAATGCAAAGAGGAGTCATGTCAGAATTCAAACCATCTTCCTGTTAATCTGAAAATTAAAACAAATCATTTAATAACTGAACTGTGAGGCTGCTGTGCTTCTTGTCTGAGCAGTTATACGTAGCGATGGATGTACAGTCGTCACACCATGCTCACTCTCATCAGACATAATGTGTTGTTTCCACATAATCATTAAGGACTAATTTTTTAATCAGACAAAATCAAATCTGAAAAGTCATAAATTCATCAAAATAGAAATTAGACAAAAACTTAACAAAAGTTATAAAATATTCAGTTTCACCTGATTTGAGTTAACGTAAAACACAAACACAAGAATTTACACATCTATCAGGTTACAAAGACATTGTACACAGCGATGTTAATCAATATCTTTAAATGTGTGTTTAATTGCCAAATCGGCCTCGACTATAACTCTGTATGATCTCATTTCAGACTAATTAAAGAGGTGTTATTCTCAGTGTTTCTCTCTATAGTCTCTCTTTTCTCTGTAATCTGTCTTCATTTCATCGTGTTTTTGCTGACAAGAAGTAAAAATGTGTTTCAACCATGAATTAATGTTCTGTATGTGACAGTATTAAAATTAATGAATGTAAATGTTTTAGCTTCCATTTGAAAGCATGAGAGTGTTTCACAGTGTGAAGATTTAATCACCACAAAAATAACTTGTGTTTAACTGTAGAAATCAAACCTTAATTCTGATGGAAACACCTGAAAGTCTACATATAAAGGATGCTAAGGGTCCAAACTGGTGGTTTGTGCCTTTGAGACACACTTATTTCACACAGATATAGTCTAACACTGTTGCTTGGTAAAGTTTTCTAGCTTGTCCCTATTTTTATGATTAATACTGACACTAAAACAACAAATCACAGAAAAAAGGAAGAGCTGACCCAGTAAAAGAAGAATAAAACATCATCAGCTTTGTCATGTCTGCATTGAAATTTGATTTAAAAGAGTAGTGGTTGGTTTACATTGTTATATGCAGTATATACATTTGAAATCAAGTTTAACTTTTCATATAGAATAACACAGTCATTGACCCAAAATTGTTAATTAAACTACCAGTTAAAGCCCTTCTTGTCCTCAACTCCTTCGTTTATCTTGACCAGTTTAGCTCAGGGTCTGACCTAAATATGGGTGACATAGATTTATCCAGAAGTCCCAAATACTACAGCACGTTATTATTATTTTTTTAAATAACAAGACAATAAAAATACTTTCACATTAATGAAAATGTTTTTAAATTAGTAGCTGTGAACATGCAGGACTTCCCTCCACTTCCAGGGACTGCTAAGGGACCTTTAACACCCCTGCTTGCCTTGACCTTTTGACCTTTCAGTGTAAAGATGGCTGCAACAAGCACAAAGTGGCATGCAGGTGAGAGAGATCTACTGGTAGACGGTTAATTTGTTCCATTTTGTTTTACAGTACAGTGTTCAGTTCACTTTGTTTCAACAGTTTGTCCATCCAAGCACAACATTTCTTTTAAAGGAGAAATGAAAACATTTTTCTTTTCTTTTTATGCATAGTTATGGAGGTCCAAAGGGTTTCGTGATTGGGTCAATAGTTTATTTTATTTACGTTATTCGTGCATCTATTTGTCTCCTGCCCTCATAGACAAAGCACGTCTTGATCAGCTCATTAAAGGTGCAACAGGGTCTGACCTGATGCTGTTAAGTTTGCGTTTAAGGGAACAAAAAGATAATCCCCCTACCTTTCTGCAGCTGTTAAATGAGTAGACTTGTTGTCAAGACCGCCTAATCCGAGACCAAGACAAGACCAAGACCAGAGGGTATCGAGACCAAGACAAGACCAAGAACAGAGGGTATCGAGACCAAGACAAGACCAAGACCAAGTTGAGACGAGACCAAGACCGAGACCGAGTCGAGACCAAGACCAAGACCGAGACCGAGACAAAAAAAGTCTTTAAACTGCAGCCAGATGCTGCTTCGTTTACGGGTGTCAGGCATGTTTATGTGTTTTTGCTTTCGCACAGCCCTCCTCACCGCTGTCTACTGTCTCACTCACTTACTGAGAGGACAGATGCACGCTCCACTTGACTGTCGCATCTCTCACCCTCTCTGTTTTTCACATAATGATATTATCCTATATCCTCGCATGTGATTGGCCACAATATGGAGGGATTGGAGCATAACTGAGCCACTGTATGAGAGCTGAGCAGCAAAAGGAAATTAAGTGAGGGTAGAAATGACTGAAAGATTATTAGGCTCTGTTTTGAGTTTTGTTCAAAAAAGAATGACTTCATATATATATATATATATGTATATCCATAGGTCCCTCATCCTATTCAGAACTGAGGGGATTGAACTACCAGAAGGCAACATTACAGACATAGAGGACAGTTACAAGTACAAGTACCTGGGGATCCCGCAAGCAAATGGGAACCATGAAGAGGCCGCTAGGAAAGCTGCAACCACCAAGTACCTGCAGAGGATCAGGCAAGTCCTGAGGAGTCAGGTGAACGGTAAGAACAAGATCCGGGCCATCAACACCTACGCCCTGCCCGTGATCAGGTACCCTGCTGGGGTAATAGGCTGGCCAAAGGAGGAGATAGAAGCCACTGACATCAAGACAAGAAAGCTCCTTACCACGCATGGAGGGTTTCACCCCAAGTCCAGCACCCTGAGGCTGTACGCTAAGCGGAAGGAAGGGGGCCGGGGACTGGTGAGTGTCAGCACCACAGTCCAGGATGAGACAAGAAACATCCACGAATACATCACGAAGATGGCCCCAACTGACAGCGTGCTCTGTGAATACCTCAGGCAGCAGAAACCCAAGAAAGAGGAGGGAGACGAGGAACCATCATGGAAGGACAGGCCCCTGCACGGTATGTACCACCGGCAGATAGAGGAGGTGGCTGATATCCAGAAATCCTACCAGTGGCTGGACAAAGCTGGACTGAAAGACAGCACAGAGGCACTAATCATGGCAGCACAAGAACAAGCTCTGAATACAAGATCCATAGAGGCTGGGGTCTATCACACCAGGCAAGACCCCAGGTGCAGGCTGTGTAAAGATGCCCCAGAGACAATCCAGCACATAACAGCAGGGTGCAAGATGCTAGCAGGCAAGGCATACATGGAACGCCATAACCAAGTGGCCGGCGTAGTGTACAGGAACATCTGTCCCGAGTATAACCTGGAAGTCCCGAGGTCAAAATGGGAGATGCCCCCAAGGGTGATGGAGAATGACCGAGCTAAGATCCTGTGGGACTTCCAGATGCAGACGGACAAAATGGTGGTGGCTAACCAACCGGACATAGTGGTGGTGGACAAACAGAAGAAGACGGCTGTAGTGATCGATGTAGCGGTTCCGAATGACAGCAATATCAGGAAGAAGGAACACGAGAAGCTGGAGAAATACCAAGGGCTCAGAGAAGAGCTCGAGAGGATGTGGAGGGTGAAGGTAACGGTGATCCCCGTGGTAATTGGAGCACTAGGTGCGGTGACTCCCAAGCTAGGCGAGTGGCTCCAGCAGATCCCGGGAACAACATCGGAGATCTCTGTCCAGAAGAGCGCAGTCCTGGGAACAGCTAAGATACTGCGCAGGACCCTCAAGCTCCCAGGCCTCTGGTAGAGGACCCGAGCTTGAAGGATAAACCGCCCGCAGGGGCGTGCTGGGTGTTTATATATATATATATATATATATATGTATATATATATATATATACTTCTATATACATATGCAGGACACCTTAAACTAGTTTTTTAATTAAGCAGCAAGGCAGAACAAAGTCGGGCCTGTATCAAGACACAGGGACTAAACCCCAATTCAACCAGACCCAGAACTGATCCGGAATTAAAACAGGACTACAACAGTTACCAAGACAGAACCAGAATCAGAACTAGATGATAGTAGCACTGAAAATCATCATAGACCTGCACTACACTTATTTTTTAATTCTACCAAAGTACACTATTTAGATTGAGAAAGGTTTATATAATTATTTAGCCTTGTTGTGCAAACAAGCCTGCATAACTTAATAAATATAGAATTTGAAAAGTAACAAATGGTATCTAAAAAGTTACACTAGGTACTAGATACATGTTCTGATGAGTTTTGGCAAACAACCACTTGACTAACATGTGTGTCTCACCTGCTCTTGTTCCATCTCTGTTCTGTCCTCATTCTTCTCTCTCTCTCCCTCTCTGTTCCTCTCGCTCTCTCTTTGTGCTGACAATCATCAAATATACAGTTGAAACCAGATATTTACATACTCGTCAGATAAAAACACAAACACTTTTTTAATTGTAACATCAAATCAGACTAAATGTTTATTTTTTTAGATTGATAAATATAAAAAACATATTTGTTAACTTTAAGAGTAAAGAGAGAAACTATCTGTATTTCTTAATTGCAAATGGCACCAAATTGTATTCAAAATTGAGCCACACTTATGGAGCTCCACAATTCTTTTCCTGGTGTTTTGGTTGACATCTCTTGATTTTCCCATTTCAAAGAAACAGGCTCTGTGTTTTGCCTTATATGCATCCACAGGTGTGCCACCAATTTACTCACATGGACTCTACTAACCTATCAGAAGCTTCTTCAGCTCAGAATGGAATCGTCTGGAGTTTTCTTATTAATTAACAATAAACTTAGTGTATATGTACTCCTAAATTTGATGAAAGTGATTAAAATAGACAGCTCCCTCTTTTTATTCTGACATTTAACTAATTCAAAAGATATTTCAACATTTATTTATCTAAAAGAAAAGTTTACTCTAAATTGATGTTTAACAGTAAAAAAAAGTTTTTATGTTTTCTCCCTAAAGTGTATGTAAATATCTGGTTTCAACTGTGAATATGCTGCTGTGTATTGAAATTCCTCTTGTTTTGCATAGATATACTGAACAACATACAAAGCATAATATATAAAATAACATCTACCTGAGTTTTTTCTTTGAAAGAAGCTCCTTATGTCCATTGTTGTGTTCATCAGTACACAATTGAAACCGATTTAGAGAGTTTGTTTAGCCGTGGAGGGTAACAACTGAAAATATGAAATGTAAGCTAAGACTCTCTAAAAAATCAGCATTGTTGTTCGGCTTTTTATTTATCCATTTGTTGATTCACTCGAAGAGTAAGTAACACAACCAAGTGATCAGTTTGATATGAGTCTTTTGTGACACACCGTCATATTTACATTATTTGTACAGTACGAATGATTTGCTTTGGTACCTGGTCAAACTTAAGCTCTCCTCTGTCTGCAGCAAACTCGCAGGGAGCAGCTTCTCCCCCCTCGCTCACATGTGTGCTGTGCTCAGTCGCCTAGTGCCTGAGCTCGGATCATACCAAAATTAGGGGGAATTTACGACGGTGCGCTCTGTGCTTCGTGTGTTGTTTTTGTTTTATACAGTTGTCAGCCAGGCATCTAACTAACAAATTACACTCCAAAAAACCCCATGCTTCTCAGAAAATGACCCGGGCTAAAGCCCAGTAAGCCACCCCCCCGCTCCGCTGATGGTTGACTCCAAATCTCCCGAACACTATGTCGATTTGAGAACGCAAGTCCGAAACAGCGAGACCAAGACCGAGACCAAGACAAAAGTCCGTCGAGACCAAGACGAGACCAAGACCACGTAAAAGTGGTCTCGAGACATCCAACTCTATAAATGAGGCCCGCATTGAAGAGGAGCATGAAGCTTCTCGGCGCAGACTTAACCCCAGCAAAGCCGTGCATGTCAAAAGTGCTACTGTACCCACAGGGGCACAAATGGAAAATCTCAGACTTGAGATACAAGGTCTGAAAACCGAAGTCAATGAGCTCACCACTGCAGCAGGGGTGCCAGGTGTCCATTCACCTGGGGCAGCATCTGCAGAGAATGCTGAAGCAGAAAGCTTGGGAGAAGACAAAAACCTCCAAGCTTTAAAGAAAGAAGTGGTGAGGCTAAGAAAGCAGATCTCTGTCATGTCGGTCAACCCCAGTAAAGGGGTCGCAGTGCCCTCGCCGAGGCACCATGGTTCTCCCACGCACCTTCAGCGGGGAGCGAGAACACTCAGAGATCCCAGTCACTTTTTCTGTTATCGCTGCGGGGAGGATGGGCACATCTCTACCAAGTGTAAGGCTCCAGAAAACTACCCCAAAGTGATACAAAAATTCATTCAGGCTCAACGGAAGCAAGGTGAAAGTAATAAAACTCCCAGTCCTGCAAAAGAACCGACTACCACCAATGTAGGTGTTAACCGGAGTGTTGTCAATGTCCGGACGCCTAGTTTCCCTGAAGGACTGGTAGGGCCACCCTCCACAACTTGTGTGAAGGTAGATGGTTGTAAGGAGTAAATATTTGAACAAGACATTCTTCAGGCGAAATAAAGACACTCAAGACAGTTTAGATGGTAACAACGTGCACACGCTGGGTGAGCGCTGCTGTCTCAGGCTCACAACCAGCGTATGCAGCAGTTCATTATTTATAGCGTTTCAGAGTATGTGTGTGTGTGTGTGTGTATGATCTCAGAGTGTGTGTGTGTGATTCCAAAGAATGGGCCCCTCTTGGTATTTGGGAGTGTATAGATAAGAACGTCCTGCTCTCCACTTCCTGGGAGTGAAACGGCTCGTAGAGAACCAGGTACAGAGGAGATGTCCTGGGTAAATCATATCTGAGAACACTATGCTTTTGTCTTTACTTCAGCTTCACTTCTAGTGAAGCAGTAAAATACGATTAAATGGAAAGAATAAATGGGTAAACAACTATTAACACTGAAATTAAAGATAAACTTTCAATAACGTACAAATGGCAGTGGGAATAATACTTGAAACATTTGAAAATCTCTTAACATATCCCTCCTGTTGTTAATTTGTTTTTACACATTTTAACTTTTATCAGCATACAGTCTCTTGACAGTGCATTTTTAACTGTTGCTTCATTATTAACAGGAGTGTCTTTTTTCTTTTAGTTACAGGTTGTTTCTTCATCTTCGTCGTCGGTGTTTGAGTCAGTGTCGGCGTGCTCCAGCAGTGTCATAATTTCTTTTTGGCCGACAGGGTCCAGTGTAATAGCTGTGGCTATCAGTCTGTTGATCATGGATCTTATGCAGGGAATACAACAACAGCCACATAGGGTCAATATGGCTGCAAAAACAGCTATTGACACTAGGATTGATGACACTAGGCTGCGGTACTTTCCAAACATGTCCATCCAGCTGTCCCACATGGAAGTGTCCACTCCAGAATGTTCTTTCATTCTCTCGTTCAGGGTCTTCAGTCTTTCCAGGGCTCTGGTCAGACTGCCGTCAGCTGCAGTGTTGTTAGGTATGAAGGTGCAGCATTGTTCTCCACTTCTTTGTTTCTCGTTGCGCTGCGCGTTCTTCTGGGCATAGGCTGCAGCTTAAAAATGGTTCCCCTTTCAGGACACGTCACATTTGGAGCCTGCCGGTAAATCCTCGGGCAGTGTGGGTCACATGGGTTGCTGGTGCAGGCCGTGTTCATGCCTACCAGGGCCAGTGATAAGAATACTGTGAACACGAGCATGGAACACATCGTTGTGACAGTGGTCAGTTGGCATCCTCTTGTCCAGCATCGACGTCGTCTGTGCGGTTTCTCACCCTCAGGGGCATCCTGGTTTGCATTTAGTATTTCCATCTCCATCAGGTCTCCCTCTGTGAGCGTTTCTCCTCTTCTCGACCGTGGACACACCCTTGGCCTCCAATGAGTAGACACCCAGCAAGAGGAGCGAGTGTCTCAGTGTTGCCACTGATAGCCCTTCTCCCCACCGAGTGAACACCAGAGGTTAGAGCGGTCTGCAGTCTAGACTTTACTGCTCACTTTTCTATTCGGGAGATTGTGGTTCTTGGATTGGTTCAACCCTTTTTCAACCTGCAAGAAACTGGAAGAGAATCACTCGGCAGTTGATTGTTCAAAACTATTTCTCTGTTTTCCAGCAACTTTGTCATCCACTCTGCTAGAGTTGTTTCTCTTATTGACTTGTTTGAAATTTAATGTATAGAAGTGTCTTTAACTAGTGTTTTTAACTAATTAGACTCCCTCCTGTTGACGCATGAACAACTTCATGTGTCACAAGAGCTACTGTTTTTGTATAAAGACTTCGGTTGTAACGGTTTCCCATCACATATGATCAGATCATCCTGTAGAATTGCTCCGCATCTCAACCATTTCTTTCGCTCTAGTAATGGCACAAATGTGTGGTTCATTTCTCAAGATATCCAGTGGAATTTGCATAGAGGTGTTGTCACCATAAGTGCGTCTACTGTTTGTACTGCTACTGATTTTGCTGCTTGGTCTGCAAAATTGTCGCCCTCTGTTATGCCATATTTTCAAAATGGCGTACTGCAGATCAAATTCATTATTGATAAGTCAAACCAACGAAAAAACAAAACTAGAAGTCAAAAAAAAAAAAAAAATAAAAAATAAAAAAAATATTCTTTCGTTAACAGAAATAAAAATAAAAACAAAAGTAAAACTATCTAAAACTGCAATGAGTGGTCACAAAATTAACTGATTTTGTAGCAAAAATGTGTTTAGTTTTAAAATCTTAAGTCAAAACTAAAGAAAAATAAAACTAATGAAAATTGCAAAACTATTAAAACAGTTAGAGTAAACATATTGGCTGTCTCTGTGTCTCTCTGTCTGTCTGCGTCTTGACACAGTCAGCTCCTTTGTATGGGCATGTAGTTCCTGTTACACGTTTTCCTGTTACAGACACATTTCCCGTTTCTCCAGAGTAATCGAACTCTTTGTTGAATTTAACTGTTTTCATCTAGTCTGCACTTCCACCTAAATGTAAGTAGAAAGGTTATATCCAAGTTACTGAATGCTATTTTTATAGATGCAGTAAGGAGAACAGAGCACATTCCACGGGAGCTTCACTCCCATCTCTGGTGGAGGCAGAAAAATAGGGAGCCAAGGTCATAACTCAGGCTCATTAAGAGTCAGAAAGAATGTGAATGCTTAGTCTTGTGGCTATCGCGCATTGTATATAACTTCTTTTCTTTGTTTAGTAGCTTTCTGCCTTCACCTAAGGGTGTACCCTAAGTATGTGACTCAGGTCTCCATAATCGGAGTTTATTTAAAGATAAATAAGATGATCCATTCATTGCTCGCAGATCATGCACTAGACGTATGTTGCAGTATTTAGCTTTCTTCAACACTTAAACAAAATATCACTTCTTATCCATTACCATTCTCTCGTATTAAAAAACAAACAAACAAACAAAAACAAACTAAGTTTAACTTTTCTGCTTTGTCACTTAAAACAAAGCATCGCTCTCAACCCAGCTCTCAGCTGGCTCTGAAATTATCATCATCGAGCATGAAGTTGCATGAAGAGAGCTGTTTCAGAAGTCACTGCATGGGGCACTTTGATGATTAAAGTGTGTCCTAAAACAATGTCAGCTGACCTTTTACTGCCTCTGCTGCAGCTACACCGGCCTGCACACAACAGAGTCTAATTTGCAGAAGTAAAATGCAAGCAGACGTTGTTTTTCTCCAAATGCCTGTGTTAAAACAGCTTTCATGTAACCTGCACTTCCATCTACATGCAAGTAGAAAGGCTATTTCCAAGTTACTGAATGCTTCTTCTTCCTTTTTTCTCTGTAGATACAGCACTACATATTTTCTTAAGGCATTTTGGACAATTTCTATTTCGTTTTAAAATAATTCATATATCTCATACATGTTACATATGTCAAACTTCTAAGTTGGGAAAAACTTTGCATTGCTTACAGCTCGTAGCTCACAGCTCTAAAACTAGGCATCAGTAAATCATGTGCCTAATCATTTCGTGTCACTGTGATCCTCAAGTATGATCACAGATTTGTTTTTCAAACCAACAAAACAAACAAACAAAAACAAGTTGCTGATGGCATGAACGCTTTACACACATGAGACAGGATGCAAAAAGCTGCTGTTAAAAACAGATCAGGGGTGTGAGGGTGAAAACTGGGTTCACAGACAGCTGCATGTTCGAGCTTTAATATCATGCAGCTTCTGCTCTGAAAAACAAAAAAAATTAATACAAAATAAAAAGTGTGTATCTTGCTCATTAGCTTGGTAGTATAGGTTTGCTCTTCATCTTAACAAAATCTCATCTAGGATGACAGGTTTACAAGCGGGTCAAGTGTCTCTATGCACTTAATTAGTTTACATATTTTCTTTATTTTCTTCATCTCATATGTCATTATACTGAATTTGAGCAAACCTTAAGCTTGATGCAGACTACTTTTAACAATTATCCACCTCACATCACAACTGACTGAGGTGCCTCCTCATATTTAATATTATTTCATTATTAATGTTATTATCTTTTTATATAACAGCAATAGTATATTACAATATTTTATTTGTGTCCACCAAGGGCTGAGGGTGAGCTGCAGTCTCACCCTTTCCCAAGCTGGAGACATTTTCCTTGGCTGAACAATGACACAGCCTTAATATGCCGTATGCATCTCTCTTTTTTTATTTGATATATTTTGTGTGAATTATCTGGTTTCACGCATTCCATTCATTCAGCTTGGTTGTCTTCCCAATATTATTTCATTGCTTTAATTTAAGTTAACCTTAATTTAACCTTTTGTTTATTCCACTTCATTCCTCTTTCCATGCTTTAAAATATTACAACTCTTGTGTATGTTTTGATTTCTTTTTAGCATCCTTTTCAGTATTTATTTCTGCTTGGAGGGTTTCTTATAATTTAGTTAATGCATTTTCCCTCCCACGTGGGACATTTAGGTTTTCTTTAGGATTTCTCCATCTGTTTGCGCTTATTTGTCCTGCACCGGGGCATTTCTTTTCTAACCATAGTTCATCTGCAGTCAATTCAGGCTTTGCGGGTTTATTTCCCATTTTTTGGGCTTAGAGTTATCAATAATATTTTATTGTAAATTGCTTATAATTTTATTTTGATTTATTGTATTTGGAAACACCTTGTTTTGCTTTTATGTATTAATACTGCCAACATACACTCTGTGTGACCTTCGCTGATATTAGAGTCGGGGGAGGTTATTAAGGCAGCCTTCTACCCTGGTCTAGACCCAGGGCGGCCTTAATTTTATGCGTTGAAGCGCAACCTTTGACCCCTTCTCACCAGTACATCGGTCAACACAGGAAACAGTAAGAGTGGTGCAGAAACCTGTTGTTTCTATTCAAAAGGTCACTCACTCTTCAACAACACATAAACTTCACACGCGGTACTATAATCCTATTTTAATTGACACGTTCTTTATTTTCATTCACTCGTGAGAGTGAGATCCCTTTATTTTCATTCACTCGTGAGAGTGAGATCCCTTTATTTTCATTCACTCGTGAGAGTGAGATCCCTGACTTCCAACCTTTTAAACTGCGGAGTGACCCCACACAGGACCGTCAAACTCCGTCTTACAGGCGAGTCCTTTCACTCGTGAGAGTGAGATCCCTTTATTTTCATTCACTCGTAAGAGTGAGATCCCTGACTTCCAGCCTTTTAATTGCGGAACGAGTCCCCAAGGGGACTGCCAGTTCCGTCTTACAGGCGAGTCCTTTCACCCGTAAGAGTGAGATCCCTGACTTCCAGTCCTTAAAGGACGAGTCTTTTAAGAACCGTGTCAATCTAAAAACCGATTTTAGCCGCAATGTGTTCTTGAGTGTTTATATTCACCTGGTTCGGATGAAAATGCCGGTCAGAGAGAATCCTCCTCGCTCCCTGGGATCGTGGACCTCTTGCTAAAAACGCTGGCCAACGGCGAATTCACGTAGTTGGTCTTTACTGTTTCACTAGAAACAGGCTGTCGCGACAGACTTTGCAGCGTGGGTTCACGAATCCAGGAAACGACGAGGTCACTCTGTTGGCTCGAAGGACCAAATAAATGTAAGGAGTAAATATTTAAACAAGACATTCTTCAGGCGAAATAAAGACACTCAAGACAGTTTAGATGGTAACAACGTGCGCACGCTGGGTGAGCGCTGCTGTCTCAGGCTCACCACCAGCGTATGCAGCAGTTCATTATTTATAGCGTTTCAGAGTATGTGTGTGTGTGTGTGTATGATCTCAGAGTGTGTGTGTGTGATTCCAAAGAATGGGCCCCTCTTGGTATTTGGGAGTCTATAGATAAGAACGTCCTGCTCTCCACTTCCTGGGAGTGAAACGGCTCGTAGAGAACCAGGTACAGAGGAGATGTCCTGGGTAAATCATATCTGAGAACACTATGCTTTTGTCTTTACTTCAGCTTCACTTCTAGTGAAGCAGTAAAATACGATTAAATGGAAAGAATAAATGGGTAAACAACTATTAACACTGAAATTAAAGATAAACTTTCAATAACGTACAAATGGCAGTGGGAATAATACTTGAAACATTTGAAAATCTCTTAACAATGGTGTACCTTGCACTGCTCTCTTGGACAGTGGCTCTCAGGTGACCATCATTTTTGACAGCTGGTATTCAAAACACTTGTCTCATGTGCCTTTACGCTCTGTCACTGGTATAGATATTTGGGGCCTAAGTGAATCAGAGACCAGCTATCCTTACAGGGGGTATATTCAAATTGGATTGGAATTCCCTGAAGAGACACGAGAAAAAGTCGAGACAATCCCAGTCCTCGCTTTGGTGTGCCCAGACCCTCGGTGCTCAGATACCATACCTGTCTTGGTGGGCACCAATGTTCACAAAATCAGGCCCATTTCTGCAACTGGAAAGATAATGAGGGTGGAGAATGTTTGCTCTGCCAAAGTGAATGTTCAGCAGCCTCAGAACCTACCGACTATTATGTCTGAGTCTGCCAAGGATGATGACAGTCCAGTAGCTAACGTTAAGTGGACTGGTCCTGGCCCACTGGTCATTCCAGCTGGGAAAGAACATATAGCTGTCTGTAAAGTCAAAGACATCCACACTATTGGAGACAGCATCCTCATCACGGAATGGGCAGCTTCACATGCCCTTCCCCCAAGTGTGCTTGTGCAGCCAACCGTACTGTTCTCCAAGATGCTTGATAGAGACAAGTTTCTGGTGCTCATGCGCAACCAGTCACTAAAAGACACTGCCATTCCCATGGGCACTGTGGTTGCACATCTGCATGTAGCTGATATAGTGACTGATGTCCCAGCCCCAAACTCAAAAGCTTCTCCTAAGCTTGACCCATCTCTGTTTAATTTTGGGGACTCTCCTATACCAGCTGAATGGAAACAGAGGCTGTCAGAAACTTGCAGAGAGAGGCAAAGTTTTCTCGACAGAGGAATGGGATGTGGGTTTGGCTAAAGGAGTGCAACATCACATCCGTCTAGCTGACCATACCCCCTTCCGAGAGCGGTCCCGCCGTGTTGCCCCAGCTGATCTGGATGACTTACGCCGCCACCTGCAAGGACTTTTGGCAGCGGGGATAATAAAAGAATCAAGGAGTCCCTATGCTTCCCCCATCGTCTTGGCACGAAAGAGAACAGGGCGGTTGCGCATGTGTGTGGACTATCGGACCCTGAATCGCAGAACTATCCCTGACCAATACACAGTTCCTCGTATTGACGAGGCTTTGGACTGTTTGTCTGGCAGCAGGTGGTTCTCTGTCTTGGATTTGCGTAGTGGATACTACCAAATTCCCATGGCAGAAGAGGATAAGGAGAAAACCGCTTTCATATGTCCTTTGGGATTCTTTCAATTTGAGAGGATGCCCCAGGGTATAACAGGAGCTCCCACGACCTTTCAAAGAGTAATGGAGAAAGCCGTGGGAGACATGCACATGATTGAGGTCATAGTGTACCTTGACGATTTGATCGTGTTCGGAAGAACTTTGGAAGAACATGAGCAGAGACTAATCAAAGTTCTTGACAGACTGGAAGAGACTGGCCTAAAATTGTCCATTGACAAATGTCAGTTCTGCAGGCCACAGGTGACATATGTTGGACACATAGTGTCAGAGAAAGGGATTGCCACCGACCCAAGCAAAGTTGAGGCAGTAGCTCACTGGAAGCAACCCACCGATCTTCCCTCGCTGCAGTCTTTCTTAGGGTTCTGTGGGTATTACCGTCGCTTCATAAAGGACTACTCCATCATTGTCAAGCCGTTAACCGAACTATGTAAAGGTTACCCACCAACCCAGAAAAGAAAGAGAGCTGTCAGAGTCCCAGAAAAGACCTACCATTGGGTATGTCTGAAGGTTCTCAGTCATCCAGGTCATCGTAGTCAAAGGAGTTTGCAAAGAAAAGCGTCTGGACTTCTTTAAGTTGCTTGAAGATGTTTCACCTCTCATCCGAGAAGCTTCTTCAGTTCTAAGGTCAAATGGCCGAGAGTCCCAGATTTAAACCCAGTGGGAGTATCCCCCCAAGGAGGGACAAAGGACCCCCTGGTGATCCTCTAATCACATGCGCCAAGGTGTGAAAGCGGGTGTGGGACCTAATCAGCCAGGGTTTCGGGTGAGCTCATTTTGAAACCTGGCCCCACCTTGTCGTGTGAATTCCTGAGGTCAGATGGCTCAGGATGTGAGTGGGCGTTAAGGCGTCTGGGGAGGGAACTCAAAACTGGATTATAGATGGCAGACAGTTGGTGTCGTAAACCACCGCCTCTGTTCAAAGATGGTCGCTCACAGTGGACATAGATGGCCTCTTTCACTCCTCTTTCAAACCATCTGTCCTCTCTGTCCAATATGTGAACATTGGCATCCTCGAAAGAGTGACCTTTATCCTTAAGATGCAGATGGACTGCTGAGTCTTGTCCTGTGGAGGTGGCTCTTCTATGTTGTGCCATACGCTTGTGAAGTGGCTGTTTGGTCTCTCCAATGTAGAGGTCTGGGCATTCCTCGCTGCACTGTACCGCATACACCACGTTGTTCAGTCTGTGTTTTGGAGTTTTGTCTTTCGGGTGAACCAGTTTGTGTCTGAGTGTGTTGCTGGGTCTGAAGTACACTGGGATGTCGTGCTTGGAGAAAACTCTCCTGAGTACCATTGGGTAAATGAACCGTTTGGGGACAGGTGGGATGCTGCATGTACGAAAGCTTTCCAGAACATTATACATTCTCTTACAAATGCACCTGTTCTGGCATTCGCAGACCCAACCAAGCCCTATGTGTTACACATTGATGCTAGCCTTCAGGGATTGAGTACTGTGCTCAACCAAGAACACCCAGAAGGGCTGTGACCAGTTGCCTTTGCTAGCCGAAAGCTTAACTCATCAGAGAAAAACTACCCCGTGCACCAGCTTGAGTTTTTGGCGTTGAAGTGGGCTGTTGTTGACAAGTTTCACGACTACCTGTACGGAGCACAGTTCACTGTGAGGACGGACAACAATCCCCTCACATATATCCTCACCACAGCCAAGCTCAACGCCACTGGTCATCGGTGGTTAGCTGCTCTTGCCACATACGACTTCACTCTCCAGTATCGACCTGGAAGCAGCAATATTGATGCTGACGCTTTATCGCGCAACCCCTTACCAACAGAGGACGCTGATTGGCAAACTCTGCCCTTGGACAGTGTCAAAGCTCTGTGTAAGCAGATCTCCTGTAGAAAGTCAGCAGGAGGAGGGGCATTCAGCTTTGCTGAATCTTTAGGGGTTTCCCTCAAGGCACGCCCAGAGTGTTTTGTTTTCCCCACTCGCCTTGACTGTGGGTGTTTGACCCAGATAAGCAAAGCCGAGCTTTATCAAAGCACAAGACAATGATCCAGTGATTGCTCTTGTAAAGAAATCCATGAATGGAGCGATTCACTTTACTTTTGACAAAGACTCCAATGCAGAAGTCATGTTGCTTCAAAGAGAGGCAAACAAGTTGGTAATCACTGATGGAGTACTCTACAGGAGAGTACAGAGACAACCTGGAAAGGAAATACATCAGCTTGTACTACCCCGAGGGCATGTTGCCATGGTGCTTAGATCACTTCATGATGAGTCAGGTCACCTGGGGGTGGACAAGACTGTGGAGCTCATACGAGACCGATTCTACTGGCCTAGGATGAGTGCAGAAGTTGAGCAATACATCAGGAATTGTGGGAGATGCGTTGCACGCAAAGCACCTACACAACGAGCTGCTCCATTGAACCAGATCACCAGTAGTGGGCCACTAGATCTTGTGTGTATCGATTTTCTATCCCTAGAGCCAGACTCCCAGGGATATGCTAACGTTCTGGTAGTGACTGATCACTTTACCAGATATGCACAAGCTTTTCCATCTAAAGACCAAAAAGCCTCCACAGTAGCCAAGATTCTCTGTGAGCGGTACTTTGTGCATTATGGACTTCCGGCCCGGATACATTCCGACCAAGGACGTGATTTCGAGAGTAAGCTGATCCAAGACCTTCTGAGGGTGTTGGGAATCCGGAAATCCCGGACAACGCCTTATCATCCCCAGGGAGATCCACAGCCAGAGAGATTTAACCGGACGTTACTTTCCATGCTGGGAACTTTGGATCCCAAGAAGAAACATGCATGGAATCAGTCCATCAGTCATTTGATACACGCGTACAATTGTACGCAGAACGAAGCAACTGGGTACTCACCCTACCTGCTTATGTTTGGCAGGGAGGCCCGGCTGCCTGTGGATATCTGTTTTGGAACCAACGACCAGACAAACAGCAGTCTGACACATCACCAGTACATAGCTAAGCTGAAAGCTGATTTGCAACAAGCTTACCACCTAGCGACAGAGGCTGCTGACAAAAGTCATCAGAGAAACAAGAAAGCACATGACAAGCATGTGAAAGAACAGACCTTGGCACCAGGAGACCGAGTGTTGCTAAAGAATTTTGGTGTCACTGGAAAGCACAAGTTGAAGAATAAGTGGAGAACTGCACCCTACGTTGTGCTTGACAAAATGCCCCATCTACCAGTATACAGAGTGAAACCTGAGAAGGGACTGGGGGTGGAGAAAACGGTGCATCGTAACCACTTACTGCCTATTGGGTATCTAGTGAGACTTCCAAATGATAGTGAACCAGAGTTGTTTGCTAGACCTGTCACTCGATCCCAAAGGGGATTTGCCAAGGCTAAACCAGTTGACAATCAGGGAGATGCAATATCTTTTTCAGAGTCAGAATCCGAAGATGCATGCCTGACACAATTTCCATACATGGATTGTGAAAACCTTCCGTCACTGTCAGACCAGCTTCTGAGGGACTGAGGTCAAGAGCCAAATGTGTTGGATCTTGAGAGTTCAACCCCGGATTTGGCAAATGGGGAAAGGAATCCAGATGATCATAACCCTCCAGATCTCCATCTAGACCCTGAGGCAGTTACAGTGACTGGCCCTGAGGAGGGAACCGAAGAGAGTGGGATGTCGCTGGAAGGAGAGGAGCATCCAGTGGGCCGCCCACAGAGATTAAAGAGGCCTGTGGTGAGACTGAGTTATGATGAACTCGGACAATCATCAGATCACCCTGTAGTGGTTTTGAGCCATGGGGTTTTGGTGGGAAGTGGCACTTACAGACATTCACGAGATCACACTTGCCAGACTTCATGGTGTCACCCACTAGCACTATGCCCTTCCTGTGTTAAATTAGAGCTGGATTAACAGAGCACAGATTTTTGTGTTTATTAAATCTGTGGGGTTTGATAGGGGCATCAAACACATTTAGAAGGGGGAGGGTGTAGCCCGGATGGGAATTTGGGAGTAGACACTCATAATTCCCATGGACTTAAACGCCATGCTAACATAAGGTGTTCACAGTTAATGTTATGTGATGTAACTGTACCCTGAATGTAATTTGCCCTGTAATATGTCACAAGGTAAATACAGGTAATTAGAGCAATGAAACTATTATGTTAATCATAAAGTATTATTTTATGGTAGGTAACTCTGAAGGGAGTTGAAATATTGTTCAGAATTCTAATTTTCTGGAGGCCCATGAAGGTAGCAGGGAAGGAGACCTGTGTATCTGTTGTAATGGAGGAGGAGGAGGAGGAGAAGAGAACGGCATGGAGAGATGCACGGGGGTTAGCTGAACCAAAGTGAGAGACTCAGCTAGTTTTGCTGAGGTTAACTAGCACAAAAGAGTGTGTGACTAGAAAGTTAACCGTGTGAGAGCTTCGCAACAGAGTGTGGGTGAAGTGACTTTTTGTTTCAGCGGTCGCACCACCTTGGAAAACTGTGTTTCCAGCTACGACCGCCGAGGCTAAAGGCTAGCACGGACTGCTTGGCTGCGCCACGGAGGCAGCCGCTATGGACTGTCGGAGAGCTGGACAGTGACTGGCTAACGCGCTGTAGCAGAGACAGCATCGGGTCCGCAGGGAGAGCGGAGAGTGGATTTAGTTTGGGACTGGTGAACGGCAACCTACTGAGCAACTGAACTGTAAGTCAGACTTTCGTGCTCTTACTGGGGAGAAGAGGATTTTTCTCCATCGTCCGCGTGAGCAGCAAACAGGCCTGCAACAAGTGTGAATGTGAGTGTGCGTGGGGCCCATGTGTGAATATTGTGTGTGTAGTGGATTTATATACATATTTTGGGTTATATATTAGTGAGTCACTTACCAAGAGGTGATAACATAAGTTGGGTTGTCTAATATGATTCCAAAGGGAATTCTTTCATTTATACAGTATATTTCATTCGGTTTAAGGAGCTGGAATATCATTTGAGTTTAAAAAAGGGGTGTGTTGTACAGTATTTGTCCCTGCCCTTACGTTCAGTAAATGTTTCGTTTTGTGTCAAAGAGTTGTCTGGGGTCGTTTCTTTACTACTGGTTAAGTTTAACTTGCAGGTCAGGGCTTACTGGTAGTTTCCCTGATTCCTGTCTATACCAGAACCATTTGTGGTATCTAGGCTGTAACGAACCTAACACCCCGCCTAGGGGGTCCGAACTGAGGTAAGTGGGTTTAGACTCAGTATAACGGGTGGGGTGCTACATGAGTTTAAGCTGCTGTGCGTGAATTTTGACTCTGTGTTTTATCACTTCCTGTTTGACTTTGTTAATGCATGAGTGCGTTCCAAAGGTCCACTTTCCTTAGGAAGGTGCTTAACTGGAAGTATCTGCATGGTGGCTGTAATAAGAGCTGTTCCAATTCTCCAATTACTAAGTAAAGAAACTTTAATCCCTTTATTTATTCTTTTCTTTAGCATAGGATACACTGGACCCTCCTTTATGAAAGGGGAGGAGGAAACACCATCCCAACCCATTGCAATGGACCATCCAACCATTCATGAAGATAAGCGACATAACAGACAAAGATGCACAATCTTGCTCATTGTTACTGCATTTTGCATTTCGTCCATAACCTCCTGATATATTTATAGTTTTAACAACTGTTTGTCAATCACACAGTTGAACTCTGAACATCACATTTCTGGATTAAAAGCTACTTCCTGTTGCTGCCTGACATGTGCAGATCTATATAATCTCTTGAAAGATTATGGACACATTTCATAAATGTTAACTGATTAAAGTGTGTTTAAGGTCCTGTATCATCACTTTCACCATTAACCCTTTAAGACCTACCATAGAACCAAGTCTGCCAGAGCTTGTATTATATTTTTACATGCTGTAGTGCCATTTTTGGGAGCATTTCAAGTTGCTATACATCAATACAACCATTATAGCCCAAACTGTAATAATATGTCTGCATTAAGTGCATAGTAATTACATAAATTGCAAAAAAAGTGAAATAAACTACAAAAAAATTGAAAATCATTTTTGTTTTTTTAACATATATTTCTAGTTAGAGAAATTTAAGAGGCTTATCCCTCAAAACTGCAAATACAAAAAAGTTGCACAAAATAGTTTTCCATCACAGGAAATTTATTTTGAGTGTCTTTATAGTTTTATTTTTGAAATACACCAATTTTTATATACTGCAGGAAAAACGAAAATATATATTATGATGCAAATTTGCAAAAAAAACAGCATATGCATCAAAATAAACTATTTCCAGCAGTGCAATTTGAGTTCTAAGCATCCCAGAAACGACACAAAGTCATAAAGTCAAACATAACTTTTAAAAACACCAGTATAGGCTCATAACCCCTGAAGGTAAAAAACTACATTTCCGCGAAAATGACGTCACTTCCAGTTTCGGGCAGGTCATGGCGGACATGCGGTAGTTGGCGCTGATGGAGTAGGAAGTGTTACAAACAGCTGATCGGATCGGCAAAACGTGTTTCTGGAATATTATGTTTTTGTTGCTGCAAGTGCTTTTTATGCAGTTTTTGCAAAGCTATATGTGAAAGGAAACCGTGACCTAGGACAAGCTGATGGCATAAGATGTAAGTACAACTCCTCCGGTTTCATATAGGGCTTTGGAGCGTGATGTCACAGGGATGGGCGTGGAAAAGATTTTGGCCCGATCCGCCATGTTGGGGGTCTAGCGCAAGTGAAAAGGGAGCGAAGGCACACACAACAGCCATGGTTCGTATTAGCTGTGTGGTCGGCTGCAATGTGTGATCGCACGACCGGCAAGAGAATAAGCTTGAAAATGGTTTATCTTTTCATTCTTTCCCAACCTGGAAGCAACATGAGGCAGCTCGTGTATCGATGTTACCAAACGAAGGCGTCTAGCCTGGATAGCAGCTGTGAGACGAGCTGATATCCAGCTCTCTTCCATCTCCAAATATCTGTTGGTGCTCCAGACATTTTCATTCCGGTAAGTTCTAAATCTGTTCATATCACTCTTTATAGCCTATTAGTTTTATTTTCGATGTGCTCTGAGGTCATAGCAAATTAGAACAAACATCCTACTGAGTGAATTTGCAGAACTACCTTCTATTTATAGAGTTTCTAATTATTTGGCATTATTGCAGCAAACCAGCCTATGAAATGGATGAAACACATCGTGACTGGGTTCCAGCGCTACATAAGGGACCTGCTTCAAACATACCACCATGCCAATCAGATTACTTCTTCCATGTGAGGGTGAAGAGGTGACCCTTCTGGATAAGCTGTGAAGGTTTGCTGCGTTTGGTGAACAGTGTGGTAGTAAAACCAGGGAAAATGAAACTTGCTCCTGTTAAATATTCTTAAGTCTTTTGCTGTATAAATAGTGGTATTTATTTTTCAAAAGATACAGTAAATAATGTTAGTAGTGGGTGATATCATGTAAACACTGTCATGATTTTATGTAAACATTTTGTCTTTTGTAAACTATAAATGACATGGATTCTACACTGTAACTGATGTGATGTTCTATAAAGTGGTTTTAATAATAAAAAAGAGGCAAAAATTAGTTTGTTTCTTTATTCAACTTTTGAACAGTGGTACTCAGTCAGTACATATTCAGTAAATGCAAATTATTTACATGGCAGTGCACTACAAACATAAATCTGGACCCCTATATAAAACATTATGGCATTATAGCAGTGACAACTCCTCCACAGTAGCAGGTGGGATTTTTCTTTTTTGAGGACGGCTCCTTTTACCTTTCAATACGGATGGTCTGTTTATGTTTTGATCAAGAGCCTTTTTTTGGGCAGCTGAAGAGGAGAAGTCTATCTTATGGCCAACCTCTGACTGTATCTTGGTCACATAACCCAGCAAAACCCAGTATGGAGGTTCATCTGTAACAGTCCTTGTACCACAGATCCGCACTGTTGCTTCTACTTTAAACAGAAGAGCAGCGACATGGGTGCAGGTCTCCACGACTCCGGCCATACAGGTGCAGTGGGCAGCTTCAACCTTCCCTGTGATGCTCACAGTGACCCATGGCTGCAATGCTGGTTCATTCAGTCTTTGAGAGTGCAGCACCTGAAACACACACAGACAAAGTTCATTTAAAGACAAGAACTATGAGCCAAGGCCGATACAAATGTGTTTTATTTTTTTTTATCATAAATGTAACGAAGTGTTTAGAAAGTTAGCACATACATGTAATTTTTCATTTCTTTATGCATCCATCTATAGAACGCTGCATGTTATATTCTAAATCAGCCTGTTCTCTCTCAGAAACCTGCCTGCAGAAAATGAACCTAAAGTATGTAATGCAAGGATGTCATCACTTTAGAGATGGAGAAAGCATAAAGTGACAATTATGAATCACTTAATATGATAAGGAGATTCTGCAGGTCATTAATCAATGTATAAAATTAAAATAAAATGTATTTTTAGTGACACAAGATACAAATATTGAAGCAAGATGTATAATTAGAATTATTTATAATAAATATGAATAAATCATTGCAATTTCTTTGACCATAAAGAATAATTAAATCCTTCAGGACAATGTCACATCAATGCACTGAACTCACTATGTTATCCCTCTAACAGCCTCCACATGTTCTCACTGTAATTTCCCCCTCATGAATGAATTTATGCTGCACTAATCTGAATGTTTGCAGGGAAATCAAACACATTTCACACACAGTACTCGAGCTGACTTACCTTTGTTTGAATGACGACTTGTACGCGCTGACTCCACAGATAAGGTACGAAAATATGTCAGGCTACGTCAATAGCGGTTTGGTCTTCAGGGTTTCTACTCCACGGCCGTGTTTCATACGGATCCACATTTCCAATGTACGCTATTTCTGCAAGTACCGCTGCTTCGCCTCTGGACGCAATCGGTCTCTATACCATCC
The DNA here is from genome assembly GCF_001858045.2 of Oreochromis niloticus. Lineage (NCBI taxonomy): Eukaryota > Metazoa > Chordata > Actinopteri > Cichliformes > Cichlidae > Oreochromis > Oreochromis niloticus. Next base: position 54,780,215 of record NC_031967.2, read on the forward strand.
GTTTTCTTTGGAGCTGCTTTTAAGCATGATTCTTGTCGTCGTCGTTCCAACACAGTGTCTGTTTTGATTCGTAGACCCCGAACATGGCGCCGCGCTCCCACAATGCATTGCGGCGTGACGTCAACTCCAAAGCCCTATGCAAAAAAAATTATTGCTCTAGCTTACGTGGTTGCAGTGCTACCGGGATTTAAAAATAGTTACGCAAAACGGAGCGTGCCTGCTCCGACCGGTTTTAAAGGGTTAATAATGTCTTTTGCTTTGCAGCCTTAAGGATCATCCTAAATTAATTTCTACATCAGATCAGTTGGGATAGGTGATGGATGGAGGAAATTTTACTGCAGAACATGCTAAAGAGGGAAGCGGAAAGGAGTTACAGTGGATCACAGCAGTAAAATATAAGATAATAAGATCTACTTAATTATTTGGCTATGGAGCATCGTTTATATGACTTCCATAAAACAGCTGAGTTAGAGCAGCTGTGACGATATAAGATGTGTGTTTTCTATCTTCTGCACATTATAGTTTCAACGTATTTAAGGAGAGACTACTGCAGGGTTGTTCCAGTTCTTCTCCTTTCCTAAGTCTTTTTCAGTTCTCCTACCCACCTTGACCTGGGTGAAGTTTTCTTCTATTTACCTAATTGGGCTTTGTATCTCTCTATTTTTTTTTTTTTTTTCCCCATTCCAGTCTGTTCCTATGTCTTCTAGTTGTCTACAGAGACCATTTTCTTGTTTGGTCAAACCTTTTATCAGCCTTAATAAAGAGCATACCCCTTGTTATCCAGTTTGTGTTATCTATATTTGAGTCATCTTTCCAAACCTGACAGCTGCCTTGAAATAATAAATATTACATAAATAAATAAATTTAAAAAATAAATAAATAAAATAAAAGTAGCTGGTTTAGACCGATCCAAATATCTGATATTTACATTTCTGATACTATATGATGACATTTCTGTCTCATATTTAATATTTTTTGAATAATTTTATCCTGTCATTTTTCAGTAGTTGTCTGATTTTTTTTGGTTATGTTTAAAATTGAGCGAGTTGCTGTCCAGTTAAATATTTTAAGAATTCCTGATTAGCTAAACTATTTTTTGCACTTACCTTTATGAATCATCTGCTGTTTAAGAATCACCATGATGTTGTTCCTCAGGTGATAAAGTTGTGAGGGGAAAGTGTCGCTTAGAAACACAATAATGTGCAATATATATTTATATATATTTAATGACATCTGCCTGCCAGATGACCACTGTTGTTAACTGTGGTCTGTCATTATTTGTTATATTTTTTTCTGAAGGTCACTGAAAAACCACTGCACCAAAAAAAAATAATAAAATAAAATTAAAAAAAATGACAGACTTGCTACCAGCGCAGGACGATTTCTGTAGCCTCCTCCTGTCTGACCTGCAGGTGAGAAACAGGTGTGAGGTGTCAGCTGTCAGGTAGGTGATGAGTGAAGAACAGAACAGAATCCATTTCCTCTTCAAACTGCTCCTCTGTCATCTTCCAACCCGTTCTAAAAAAGAAAGAAAACAATTCTGGCTAAATTTTATAATAATGCCGTTCAGTGTTATTACTTTCTGTCTCTCGTCAGATCATCTGTCTGTTCCAGCCCTGAATGACAAAAGTGAGAAGTGGAAACAGCAGGAGACTCACATTTCAAACATTCTCCAGCGGAAGTACTGACCTTACTTTGAGTTTGATTCCATAAAAAGTGACAAATACATTAGAGTCCGCTGTTTACTGCGTGTGAGGAAAACTTCTTTTTATAGCAGAAAAATCCTAAACTTCTGAGCAAGTACTGAGTACGTTGCCACGGGAATGTGCAATTCGCAGAGAAACCCCCAAATCCTCCCACTGACATGACCGCTGTGGCACCAGGCAAACCTCCACCTGCCCCACTCCTGCTAAACAGGTGAAAATAGATTTAGGAATGACAGGACTCAGTGCCGCGTAATCTTTGATTATATTTATTTTCTGCTGTCTTTTACTTGCATCTATTTTAAAGAGTGAGTGTAAAGACACAAAAATGTATTTTATATGCTGGAATATGCAGAAAATAGGTTTAAATGTTAAACAAATTTCTTCAAGTCAAAAACGGTTGCATATAATTTAATTTTTGCTTGATGCATAAAGTTAAAAGATCAAAACTAATAAAAGAATTTTTAAAAAGAGACTTTTCATTTGATTACATTATATTATGATGAATTATGCAAAAAATTCTGGCTGTGTATCATGTTTTTAAAAAGTAACTAAGTAATTAATTACTTTTGAAAACAAGTAATCAGTAAAGTAACAGGATTACTTTTTTGGAGAAGTAATCAGTAATTAGGTACTCATTACTTTTTTCAAGTAACTTGACCAACACTGGACAAACTGGACAAACTCTGGCAAAGTTCACATTTGTCTCTCTGTGAAAATTTATTTTAAAAATTCAAGATCAAGGTAATGCTGGTGGCTTTGAGTGTTACTGTGTGAAAACCTCAAACGGTTTCTAAATAAAAGTCAGTGTGTGTGTGTGATGTTATGAGTGCTAGATTACAGCTTTGTAAACAGTTGGAAATAGTTTTGTGAATTAGACAACTCGTATTGTTTCACTGTAAATATTGAAAACTGCAGCAGCCTCATAGGAGTGAGAAACCTTTTCTCCTGAAACCTGTTTTCTCTTGTTTTTAACGGTAGAAATCTATGTAAGCAAATTGTGTTTTGTTTGACTTTTATTTGGTGCATGGATGACTATGGAGCTTTAGAGATCTTTAGTTTGTTACTTTGTTGTAGCTCAATAAACAGCTGCATGGTGTTTGCAGTTGCTCATAGTTTAGGCTCACATTTCTTGTTATGCCCAGGTTACTCCTGAGGACGTAACACAAATTACTGCTGTGACCATAAATCTGCAGGTGTAAAAATAAACAAAAATAAAGTTGTACTGTTTCCCCACATTTAACCTTACTGCACATGGAGGTTACTTCTGATTGGATCACTTCCAAACTCATCCCATCCTTCCGCACAACTTCATTGGTTCTCCTTGGAACTTATTGCTCCATTTTATCTCTTTTTTTGTTGAAGAAAGTGTCATCACATTTGATTATTGTTTTTGTCCTATTGCATTAGTTATCATCTAATTTTCATTAGTAAAATAAAAAAGCAAATGTATAAAAACAATGACAAAAAGTTTCCAAATAGCAGAAGTAAAGTTGTTCATACTGAGTTAACCTCTACAGGGAGTGCAGAATTATTAGGCAAGCTGTATTTTTGAGGAATAATTTAATTATTGAACAACAACCATGTTCTCAATGAACCCAAAAAACTCATTAATATCAAAGCTGAATGTTTTTGGAAGTAGTTTTTAGTTTGTTTTTAGTTTGAGCTATTTTAGGGGGATATCTGTGTGTGCAGGTGACTATTACTGTGCATAATTATTAGGCAACTTAACAAAAAACAAATATATACCCATTTCAATTATTTATTTTTACCAGTGAAACCAATATAACATCTCCACATTCACAAATATACATTTCTGACATTCAAAAACAAAACAAAAACAAATCAGCGACCAATATAGCCACCTTCTTTGCAAGGACACTCAAAAGCCTGCCATCCATGGATTCTGTCAGTGTTTTGATCTGTTCACCATCAACATTGCGTGCAGCAGCAACCACAGCCTCCCAGACACTGTTCAGAGAGGTGTACTGTTTTCCCTCCTTGTAAATCTCACATTTGATGATGGACCACAGGTTCTCAATGGGGTTCAGATCAGGTGAACAAGGAGGCCATGTCATTAGTTTTTCTTCTTTTATACCCTTTCTTGCCAGCCACGCTGTGGAGTACTTGGACGCGTGTGATGGAGCATTGTCCTGCATGAAAATCATGTTTTTCTTGAAGGATGCAGACTTCTTCCTGTACCACTGCTTGAAGAAGGTGTCTTCCAGAAACTGGCAGTAGGACTGGGAGTTGAGCTTGACTCCATCCTCAACCCGAAAAAGCCCCACAAGCTCATCTTTGATGATACCAGCCCAAATCAGTACTCCACCTCCACCTTGCTGGCGTCTGAGTGGGACTGGAGCTCTCTGCCCTTTACCAATGCAGCCACAGGCCCATCCATCTGGCCCATCAAGACTCACTCTCATTTCATCAGTCCATAAAACCTTAGAAAAATCAGTCTTGAGATATTTCTTGGCCCAGTCTTGACGTTTCAGCTTGTGTGTCTTGTTCAGTGGTGGTCGTCTTTCAGCCTTTCTTACCTTGGCCATGTCTCTGAGTATTGCACACCTTGTGCTTTTGGGCACTCCAGTGATGTTGCAGCTCTGAAATATGGCCAAACTGGTGGCAAGTGGCATCTTGGCAGCTGCACGCTTGACTTTTCTCAGTTCATGGGCAGTTATTTTGCGCCTTGGTTTTTCCACACGAATGAATGAAACGTTTGATTGTTCGATGATCACGCTTCAGAAGCTTTGCAATTTTAAGACTGCTGCATCCCTCTGCAAGATATCTCACTATTTTTGACTTTTCTGAGCCTGTCAAGTCCTTCTTTTGACCCATTTTGCCAAAGGAAAGGAAGTTGCCTAATAATTATGCACACCTGATATAGGGTGTTGATGTCATTAGACCACACCCCTTCTCATTACAGAGATGCACATCACCTAATATGCTTAATTGGTAGTAGGCTTTCGAGCCTATACAGCTTGGAGTAAGACAACATGCATGAAGAGGATGATGTGGACAAAATACTCATTTGCCTAATAATTCTGTACTCCCTGTACAAGCACATCAACAAAGATCAAAATTGATCAAAAGAAAGGAGGAAAAATATTTATTTTGGTGAAAGTGCATTGTAGCAGTGTTAAAGTAGGGACTGGCTGCATTAAGAAGTTTATTGGCATTACTAGTTTTTGATATCAAAATAATCTCGAAAAGTAAATGACAAAAAGAATAATGTTACTTTTTAAAAAAAAATATCCTTAACAATGCTTTTAAGTAAAAAAGAGAAATACACTAAAGAATTCAGTTGTAATTTTGTTAAACGTTTACAGCTGATCGCTGTGTGTTCATCGCTGCTCCCTACAACTCTCAGGTAGACGGTGCTGATATGATCAACAACGCTTTTCCTGCCATTTGTTCCTCTCTGGACGACGTAACACTGAAATGTTCCAGTGTCGTCACTCGTCACATCCTTCAGAATCAAAGACACGTCTCCGTCCTTCATCCGTCTGGCCTGCAGATCCACCCGGTTCACAAACGATGGAAGCTGGTTCAATGAAATAAACTGCTCACCCCAGTACATAAGGACATTTCCCTCCTGCAGGTCAAGTCTGAACCACTCCACAGTTCTGATGGGGACGCTGATATGTGGAGTTCGACATGGCAGAGTGACGTTCTGTCCAGGCTCAGCTTTGATGATTTTCCCATCTGAAAGAGGAGAAAAGTGTTTGTACACAGTGAGGAGCAAACAGAGAGTCAGCTGATTTAAAGAAACCTAATCCCATCTTTTTGTGTGTGTTAAATCTCTGCTGGTCTGCATCGGCTGACCAACAGATGGTGATAGCTGTGGTTGCAAAGAGTCTTTGATCTTATAAACGTCTGTCAGAAAATGACTTTTCAAGTTAATCACTTCAAAGTCCTTCCTGCTGAGCTCATGGTTTTCATTTTGGCTCACTAGTGAAATACATTTGATTTACTTTTCTAAGAATTTCCCAGTTGAATTTGAATTAAACGTTCTCTACTCTTCCTCTGACATCTGTTTGTAAAAGTAGGTTAGTGCTTTGACTATGAAATGTATTTGTGTTTTGCAGTGTTTAGACTCAGAAACTGATATAATTCAAACTTGAAAAATAATATTTTATGACCTGATTGTTTCCATTCCAGTGTTCTGATGTCCGAGCTCAATTGTAACGATTTGCATTAACTAGGATCATTGAGCTGGTTTTCCCTAATCATGAATATTTTAATACAATTGTAGTTTTTTTTTTAAAGTTTATTATTATTATTATTATTATTATAAAACATAAGATTTAGTTTTGTAGAAAAAAACCTTCTTTGTTAGAGTTTGGTGATCCTTGTTTATATATGAATCAATAAATTAGTCTCCCATTCCGGCCGTCACTTACCAGAAATTGGGTCATTGCCTCAGCGCATCTTTGCACAGCAAGGTTAACTAAATATTAAAGTTCTTTGTGTACAGTCATTTAGGCAACCTATGAAAAAACAGCTAACTGATTCAAAGTTTTCACTTCTATTTTAACAAACATCAAGCAGGAAGCATCAGACAGTAAACTCGATGTAGGTCAGACTCAGAGATCAAATGTACACTCCTTTTTAAACATATCTCAGGATTAACAAAATCAGAGTTTTTAGTGAATCTACTTTCTACAGCAGAGGCTCATAAAGAGTTAAAGAGACCGTGCCATGTACTCAAAGACAGAATCAAGCATCAGACAGAAAACTCATGAACTTGTAACATGAGTTATACTCCAAACATGGCTCTCAGTGTGAGTTTGTGAATCCGTTTGGATTTAAAACAAGTTCAGTCTCACCTGTAGAGGCAAACAGGAGGCAGACAGAGAGTAAAATCCAGCAGAGAGACGCAGATGTCCCAGCTGGCATTTCATCCACTTCTGCTCATCCACAGCTAAAAAAAAGACAAAAAGAAAAACTATGCTCAATTTCCAAACGGTGATGTTTTTGTGTTTTCCCAAGAAGAACAGACTAGCTGTGTTTTAAACCTGACCAGGTCAAACACTAGTTAGTTGAGTTGCTTGCTGTTATAGAGCAGACTGACCTGGTTTTTAGGTATTTGCAGTGTTTGAGACCACATGTGCCCTACAGTGCTTTCATTAAAAGTGTTCATTTCGTCAGTTGAGAATTTTATATTTGCATATTTAAATTTCAAATAAAAGATAAAAGCACATAAGTCCAGTTTGTTACAATGATTTTTTCCAAATGTGACACTCAAACAAAAAGAGGACGATGAGTTTGCTCAGCAGGGAAAATGTTACATGAGAAATGTTGAGACATTATGTCAATATTAATTCAGTTTTTAATTATGAATGAAAGGTTGCCAGTCTGGATGTATTCATTTCCTCTCAAATTGCTGTCTGCTGTCAGTACCTGTACCTGTACCTAAATCTTATTAGAAATGTACCTTTTCACAGTTGTATTATTGAGGCACAAGAAAATCTGTAAGCTCATTTTCATTCACGTGTGTTGACATCAGGCCTTCAGACATTGGGGAGAGGCTCAGAGGAGAGCCACTACTCCTCCTCTCCTAAAGGAGCCAGTTGAGGTGTTCTGGTCATGTCCCACCAGGAGGAGGGCAGAGGGCAGACCCAGTGTGGGATTAAATAAAGCCTGTTATGTCTTAATGAAAGCAAGTTTAAATTTGTTCTTCATCACAAGCAGTATCTCTTTGTTTCTGGTGTTTTGCTAAGCACAGAATGTTTTCTTACCTTTCTGCAAGACAGGTTTTCTTTTGTGTGTGTTGTGTTAGTAATGGAAGTGTTTTTAAAGCGACTGTCATCTAAAGGATGTGTTGTTCTCTCTGTGTCCCTGTCGCCCAGAGGTAAATTCCACAGGACAGCATGACCGTGAAGGTTTAAGGCCACCCCCACCATATACACTCCAACTTACAGCTGAATTCTGCAGCTCTCCACCTTCAAAAACATATCTGTGCAGTAGCATTAACACTGTGATTAACAGTGTTGGTCAAGTTACTTGAAAAAAGTAATCAGTTACTAATTACTGATTACTTCCCCGAAAAAGTAATCCCGTTACTTTACTGATTACTTATTTTCAAAAGTAATTAATTACTTAGTTACTTAGTTACTTAGTTACTTTTTAAAAAGACGATTTACAACCTGAATAGGTGATAAAGTGATAGATCTTTCAGCCCAATTCTACTTTTTCTGCATAATCCATCATACAAAATGTAATCAAATGGAAACGTCTCTTTTTAAAACTTTAAACTTTAAATCTTTTAACTTTATGCATCAAGCAAAAACTTAATTATATGCAACATTCTCTGACTGGAAGAAATTTGTTTAACAATTAAACCTATTTTCTGCACATTCCAGCACATAAAATAAAATATTTTTTTGTGTTTACACTCACTCTTTCAAATAGATGAAAGTAAAACACAGCAGAAAATAAATAAAATCAAAGACTAGCGGTCCTGTTGCTCTATTTTCACCTGTAAAGCAGGACTGGGTTAGGCGGAGGTTTACCCTGGTGCAGGTGTGCCGCAGCGGTCAGTGGAAGAATCCGCGAGTTTCTCTGTGAGTTTCACATTACGTCGTAGCGCACTCGGTGCTTGCTTGGAGGTTTAGGGGTTTTTTTCGCTGTAAAAAGAAGTTTTCTTCCCACGCACAACGGACACTAATGTTTTTGTCACTTTTTATGGAATCAAACTCAAAATAAGGTCAGTACTTCCATGCTTTGAACACTGCATGCTATACTCTCTCCCGCATATATTATGATCTGCACAGCTGTTGTCACGAACGTCGCACTCGCTTACGTCACTGTCATGAGACATTCTCGCAAAAAATCACGGTTTTAGTAACGCAGTAACGCAGCTTTCCTACGGGAAAGTAACGGTAATCTAATTACCGTTTTTGCAATAGTAATCCCTTACATTACTCGTTACTTGAGAAAAGTAATCAGATTACAGTTACTGCCCATCTCTGGTGATTAACCTGCTTATTATTAACTTTGCAAACTCTTTTTATCTCTGAACACATGCAATAATACATCACATCTGACAGTAACCACTAAACATGTTCCACCATCTCTCAAAATAAATATATACCAGGCTGTATTTACAGTGTAGAAACAAAACAAGTGAGAACTAGATTGTGTAGAAATCCTGTTGGTCACTCAGAAAACCTTCACTAAACTTTTTGGAATACACGAGGTGTGGCCTGGAGCTACATTTCACATTTAAAACGAAGCATATACAGTAAGGCGGGCCATCTTGTTACACTACATACATGTGGAACAGCAACTCCCATTTAAACTGTGGCAAAGTTCACATTTGTGTCTCTTTCAAAATGTATTTTAAAAAAATTAAGATCACCGGACTAAAACATCTTTCATGTCCTTATTTATTCATTGTGGTTCAGTAACTCACACGACTGACCTGTTTTATAGAGAAAAAGTAGAGACAGGAGCAGAGATGGACAGTGAAGCATTACTGTAATCTGATTACTTTTTTCAAGTAGTGAGTAAAGTAAGGGATTACTATTGCCAAAAAAGTAATTAGATTACTGTTGCTTTCCCGTAAGCACGCTAAGTTACTGCAGTACTAAACCGTCATTCTTTTTTGTGAGAGTGTCTCATGACAAAGACGTGCGTGCGACATTCTTTTGTTTTCACTGGTGAAATAAAAAAGCAAATATATAAAAGCAATGAAAAAAGTTTCTAAATAGCAGAATTAAAGTTGTTCATACTGAATCAACCTTTACAAGCAGATCAACAAAGATCAAAATTGATCAAAAGAAAGGAGGAAAAATATTTATTTTGGTGAAAGTGCATTGTAGCAGTGTTAAAGTAGGGAATGGGCACATTATAAGAAGATTATTGGCATTACTACTTTTCAATATATATATAATCATGAAAAAGTAAATGACAAAAAAAATACTGTTCAGTTTTTTTAATCTACTTAAGAATGCTTTTAAGTAAAAAAGAGAAATACACTAAAGAATTCAATTGTAATTGTGTTAAATGTTTACAGCTGATCGCTGTGTGTTCATCGCAGCTTGCTTCAACTCTCAGGTAGACGGTGCTGATATGATCAACAATGCTTTTCCTGTCACTGTCAATGTTCCAGTGTCGTCACTCGTCACATCCTTCAGAATCAAAGACACGTCTCCGTCCTTCATCCGTCTGTCCTGCAGATCCACCCGGTTCACAAACGATGGAAGCTGGTTCAATGAAACAAACTGCTCATTCCGTTATAAAAGGACATTTCCCTCCTGCAGGTGAAGTCTGAACCACTCCACAGCTCTGATGGGGACGCTGATATGTGGAGTTCGACATGGCAGAGCTGAACTAGATTAAACCTAATTTGATCTTTTTGAATTGAACTGTAAAATATTTGGCACCCTGTATGCAAATCTAATTAAAGCTAATGGAAGTAGCTCTAACAAAGGTTTACAATAGACAGAGTATTTTTACATCATCCAAGAAAATAATTACTTTAAGTTTTAATTTAATCCTGTTTCATCTTGTTCAATCTATAAACTCCACAAGGTGCTCGGTTGAACTTTCCCTCCTCTGAGGTAAACTTTATTAAACTCTTAATGCACCCTTATTTACACTCTCTAGACTCCGGGCGGAACACACAGGTAAATGCAATTCCCATTGCTACATCCCTTTTCTTTTACAAAGACAGTGAACTATTCATAAGTTGAGAACTCAGTTTGCAATTGGAACAAAACTTAGACATGACATTTCTTTGTTGGGCAACGTTTTCTTCAAAGATAAAAATTTCTTCCTTCCACTTACTTTTTTAGCTTTCTTTCCATTTTCTTTTACTAATATTATTACTTTTATTTATTTATTTTTTCATTTTGTTTCTCTTTTCTTTTTTCCAACAAGTAAACAGATCACAAAGCCATAACTCAAAATATTATCACAGATGTTTTGTTCTTTTCTCTAACCAGTAAACAAATCACAACATATCACTCACCGTAATTGGGTAATCTAAATAAAACTGTTCTAAATTTCCAAACGGCAATATCTTTGTTTTTCCAAGAAGAACAGAATAACCGTGTTTTAAACCTGACTAAATCAAACACTTGTCAGTGTGACATCAGATGTTTGTTTTTTTCTGCAGCTCTCTCTGATTGTCTCCAGGCGAAGGACAAGTTAATGCTCGTTATGAAATCTGGGGTGGTTCAATAAACCTTTTCAAATCTAGTTACGCACCTGCATAAAATCATCAGGGAGTGCCCATAATTAGGGCAGAATAACTCGTATTCTTTTGCTTGTATATGTGTGGTGTGTGCACCCACATGTCCCTACATAGCATAATTGATATGGCCAGGATCTGGTCCACACAATGTGCTTACACATGGCCCGCAAATAGTGACAGCCCTTTAGTTGCACTAGATCAGATTTGCAAGGGGTGGCCCACAGATGGGCCAGCACAAAGCCAATTGCAGACACACTGCTGACCCTGTGCTGGCCCTGAACAGTTTCAGCTCTGGCCCCAGATGTCAGCCTAATGTGTATCTCAATCAAGCCATGTAATAACAACATGTGCCAGAACATAATAGTGCAAAAATAACATGACGAAACTCTGTTCTGACAGTATATCGACTGATTCTTATATAGCGCTTTTTTTTTTCTTTTTTCCCGCCTGTCCCGTTTGGTTCTTTTGCCATCAGAATTATTGTCTAAAGGCAAAGAAAGATGCCCAACGGATTTACTTTACCAAATGGACCATCCCAGCCTTGACGTATTGGTCTATTTGATTCACCTTTGTTTTTATTGCTTATTTTATTTTATTTTCACTTGCTACACACGGGCCAGACATGACTGGGGGAAAGAAAAGGGAGAAAGAAAGAGAGGCAGGGAAAGAAAAACAGCGGGGAAGAGGAACGGTAATAAAGGGCAAAAAACAAAACAAACAGACAAAAAATACACATATCAATCACCTGGATCACCTGTTGAGAAAGAAAAAAGAGAAAACAAGCAAAAACAGAGCAATATAATAAACAACATCATCGCGATGATCTATGTGAATATAACAGTAAATACTAAATATTGAATATTATTGTGCAGCACGTAAGATTGACAGCGCACAGTGTGCTTTGAGGTAGGACCCAAAAAGGGTGTAGTTTGTGTGTGTGAGCACCCGTGTGTACACCTGTGAGCATGAACGCGCTTGTATTTAAAAGGTTCCTTCATGTAATGATCTGCTAGAGCAGACCTTCCCAAAGTGTGGGGCTCGCCCGGGGGGGGGGCTCGGTATAAAAGGGGAAAAAAAACAACAACGCTTGGACACTGCTAGCATTATAATAATAATAACGGATTGGATTTATATAGTGCTTTTCAAGGCACCCAAAGCGCTTTACAATGCCATTATTCATTCACGCTCACATTCATACACTGGTGGAGGCAAGCTACTGTTGTAGCCACAGCTGCTCTGGGGCAGACTGACAGAGGCGAGGCTGCCATATCATGCCATCGGCCCCTCTGGCCAACACCAGTAGGCGGTAGGGTAAAGTGTCTTGCCCAAGGACACAATGACCAGGACAGAAAGGCCGGGGATCGAACCGACGACCTTCCGGTTACAGGTGCGCTTCCCAACCCCCTGAGCCACGGTCGCCCCATGTCCCCGTGGACAGGTTTTTGACGGGGCGCCCACACAAACGCAAAGCAGGAGATGAAGCATAGCTGAATATGTTTCCAAACCAACTTCATTCTAAGCCAAAGACTAGAAAATATGGTGAAGCATATCTTCCCTTTGGTTTCACCTGCACAAGTGCCAAGGTAGGTCTCCCCTGCATAATTGGTTTTCCCTTCATCGGGAGCACGCGCTGGGCTCTCCAAATCAAGGACAAACAGTATCCCACATTCTTGACTTTTAGTTCACAAACACTTGTTGTAATGACTAACTACTCCTGACATTTTGGAGATGTTAACTGTTTATACAGTGAAGTTACAGCGGGATACAAATAATATCAGGCTGATCCTGCCACAATTTGTTCCCCCTGTCTAAATCACGGACAAACAGTATCCCACAGTTGTTTATGTTTTTAAACGCATTTTGCACAGAGAGACATTTTTTGAAAAATGTATTGATAGCAATGTTGAATATTATTACACAGGAAAAAAACAACTACATGTAAAATAATTACACTGTGACACTTCTGCCTTTCTAAATAGAGGGACAGTAGCTGCGTAAAAAATATGTAATCATGTAAAACCTGCAGATAGAGACAAAATACTGTTAATCTGACTATCTGCCATTCTGCAATTCATCTCATGTAAACAATAACGTGGCGCACAGCATGACGTGAAAAAAGGCACATACCTTTGATGTTGCGTGATGAACTCTTTATTCCTCGTCCACACGTAAACGCAAAAAAGGAGTTTTAAATAATCTCCGTTTTCGGTGATTCGAAACGCCGTTTACGTGTTGACGAAACAGCTGCGTTTTCAAAAATACCCGTGGTAGCGTAAAAGAGTTAGTAGTTTACAGTGTTGGGGAGTAACGGAATACATGTACCGCCGTTACGTATTTAGAATACAAAATATGAGTAACTGTATTCCGTTACAGTTACCATTTTAAAAGGTGGTATTCAGAATACAGTTACTTTGTTGAAATAAATGGATTACACGGCGGTACTTTCCTGTTTCATATTGTCGCGGGTCAGGACTGTTTGGGTTTGTTTGACAGCTACGTTCTGTTGTTCCAGGCGGCAGCGTTACGGTTGCCATGGTTACAGGGTGACGCTTTCTCTCTGCGTGTTTCCTGGGTGAGAGAGCGCTTTTTTGTTGTTGTTGTTGTGCTAAGCTAATAGGCAGAATGCTACATGTATAGCCCTAAAGAATGTAGCATGATGAGCAGTGTAGTCCGTGCTGCAGCGAGAATGGACTACCGTACCGTTATGTGTCTGTGAGCGAGGGAGGGAGTAAAAGGAAAAGTCCGAGTTGTCACGGAGCAAAAACGGGAGCTGGAAGCATGTAAATATAATAATAACCACTGCAGCCAAGAAGAGTCCCTGACGAGCCCAGCTGTAAGTAAGCTATTAAGACTCGACTGTACGCTGTGTTCGTGTTTTCCTCCGGAAAAAAATAAGTTCCGTTGGAGCAGCCTTTCAACGCCTCTCTCTGTCTCTCGGAAGCAAAGTGACCCAGACAACAAAGTAAAGCTAGTTTTCGGCTACCAGCCCGACACGGAACCCACCGTATTAGCCAGAGGTCCCTTTACTACTGTTCGGAGCCGCGGACCTTCAGTAACAGTAATAAATCACAGCAATAGTACATTCACGTAGTTGTAAACAGCATGATAATATTGTGGCGAGCTCGGACACAGAGGAGACAGAGGTTTATTTGGAGCACAGCCGTTTATTTAAGTCAGCCCAGGAGCACTGCCGCTAGCTCCCCCTCAGCGCGGCAACAACAACAACACACCAAATGGCGCCCTCTCACCCGGAAACACACAGAGGGAGCGCCACCCGTAACCATGGCAACACAACAAACATAACTGCCAAACAGAACACAAATGCCAATAACAAAACCCCAAACAGCCCTGGCCCGCTACATAGCCCCCACCTAAGGGGTCAGTCGTCCCCGACAACCCCATTACCCAACACAAAGTCCTGTCCATGTGTCTTCCTCCGGCGCGCAGCCCGATCTCGACCAGCAGGGGAAGAGTCACCTGGATGAGAACCTGGGGTGCCACCAGCATCCCCTGCCCTGGCGGCTGCGGAAGCGGGCGGGCAGTACGGTGAGAGCCTGTCCTGGTGCAACACCGCCACGCGTCCTGGACCCGGCATGCGGATCCGGTACACCACTTCTGTTAGCCGCCCCACGACCTCCGCCGGCCCTTGCCAGTGACCGCACAGCCTGGGGACACCCCTCTCTTGCGAACCGGGCAGTACACCCAAACCTTGTCGCCAGGCACGAAAGCTCCCCCTCGGCACCTGGTGTCGCAGGCTCCTTTCTGTCGTACTCCGGCACTGACCTGGGCCTGGCGCAGCTCCCTCAGCCTCCTGTAGCAGTCCCTGGCCACCAACACGCGCCGGTTCTCTGCCTCGGGGACGGGGAAAGGCCCTAGGACGTCTCCTCCCACTCTCTCCATCGGGGCCCCCACCCGATGCTGCTGTAGGGGGGCAGTGAAGCGTTGAGTGGGGCCCTTCCGTGCCGTACAGGTGTCACAGCAGTGTACATGAAGTTCCACTTCCCGTCGACAACCAGGCCAGTAGAACCGTCCCCTGAGACGGCGGAGAGTTTTGGCATTCCCATAGTGGCCGGCCCCCACCGAGCCGTGGACGAGCTCGAGCACCTGCGACCGCAGCGTCCGAGGCACCAACAGCTGCAGGACATCTCTGCCCTGCCCGGGAGCCCGCCATCTCCGGTACAGGAGGCTGTCGTGGGTCTCCAGGTTGTTGTACTGGGAGTAATAGGCCTTCACTTCGGGCCCCTGTCCTGACACCCCTGTCCAGCCTGGGCGTCGTGCTGCCTCCAGCCAGGCCCCACCTGAACCAACGTCGCATCAGCCTCCTGCTCCTGCTTCAGCTGCTGCATGGTCAACGAGAGCCATCCCCCTCCGCCGGCTGTGGCCCGAGCAGTAGCCACGCCCCGTGCATCCTGGGCCCGCTCTCCCTGCCGTTTCGAGAGGGGCAGCTGGCGTGGGCGCAGACAGATGGGTTGAGCAGAGCCGGTGTCGGTGGTGTGCTGAACGAGCCGAGTCTGCCTGCAGTCTCCGGTTCCCTGCTTTTGACCGCATTGGAGGGCCAGAGTCTCTGTACCAAGAGTGATAGCCAGCTTTGCGGTGTCAACACAGGCCCCCCAGCGGGTCAGCAGATCAAGGCCGATGATGCACTGTTCTTGGATGTCAGCAAGCCAGAAGTCGTGCACCAGCTCCAGATCCTTCACTCGGATCCGCAACAGTTTCTTCCCCCACATGTCAGTTCTCTCCCCCGTCACTGTCATCAGCTGGGTGTCGGTGGGTGACCAACCCATCACAAGCGGCCCAGATTTTCCACGAAACACACCAGGTCGTATTAGGGAAATGGTGGACCCCGTGTCCACCAGGGCCTGGCAGGGCTGGTCCTCAACACAGCAGCTCAGGTAGAGTCCCTTGAGATGCCCGACTAGGCCCGCCACCGTGCATCGTTCTTGGAGAGGGGCAGGAAGCTGTAGCGGTGGTCCCCTCGCTGTACCGCTCCCCCTCTCATCCCCCTGAGGCCACATAGTTCTGGCCTTCGGGGCGGGCGCCAGGCAGTCGCGCGCCACGTGGCCAGGCTCATCGCACCGGTAGCAGCGGTCGGTCGGTCGACGGGGACGCCTCCAGGGCACCGAGGGCTGCAGCTGGCATACCTCCGGGACCTCCCCCTCCCTGTCGTAGTCTGCGGCTCTGATTTGAGGGTAGTTTGGGGGGGGCACCTGCTGGTTAGGTGGTGAGGTGAGCACCAGCTCGGCCCTTTCAGCCTCAAGGAGCGCCTCACGGAGAGTCTGAGGCATGGCCAGGCGGACGTGTTGGCGTAGTCGCTCTGGAAAAAGCAGCCCATGAAACGCTGTCCCAGCGTCGGTCGCGACGGGCCGCTGCCGCGGTGCGCTCGCACCGTCGGGGCCCGTCGGTGGACTTACATGGCCGCTCGCTTGCTCCAGCCTCTGAGTGTCTCTCTCCATTCTGGCGAGGGTGAGCTATCCCACTTCTGACACCAATGTGGCGAGCTCGGACACAGAGGAGACAGAGGTTTATTTGGAGCACAGCCATTTATTTAAGTCGGCCCAGGAGCACTGCCGCTAGCTCCCCCTCAGCGCGGCAACAACAACAACACACCAAATGGCGCCCTCTCACCCGGAAACACACAGAGGGAGCGCCACCCGTAACCATGGCAACACAACAAACATAACTGCCAAACAGAACACAAATGCCAATAACAAAACCCCTAACAGCCCTGGCCCGCTACAATATATTAAGTAATCCAAAGTATTCAGAATACGTTACTCTCATTGAGTAACGTAACGGAATACGTTACAGAATACATTTTGGGGCATGTATTCTGTATTCTGTAATGGAATACATTTTAAAAGTAACCTTCCCAACACTGGTAGTTTATTTCCTTACTACGTGTAATTTATTGCAGATTACTTGTGTTTGATTAATTGTTTACTTAATTGGTTGGAGGATGTGTTTGTGCGCGCGTGTGCGTGTGCGGGAGGCGCGAACATTTTTCTTTTAAAACAAAGGGGGGCCCAGCAAAAAACGTTTGGGAACCACTGTGCTAGAGGGTGTGGGGGGCTATAGCCCCGTCCTCCAGGGCATGGAGCCCTTATGGAGCAGATAGGCCTCCATACCTTGGAGGGCCTGAGATTAGGGATGGGTATCGTTTTAGGTTTTATCCGATACCGGTGCCAAACCGGTACTTTTGAAACGGTGCCGGTGCTTAAACGGTGCTCGAACCATTGCTTAAACAATGGAAAGAACAAACTTTATCCTAAAACCTCTCATGTTTAGCTGTTGGTTTTTTTTGTAAAAAGATAACAATGTGAGCCTTTTCTGCAGCTATAGGGCATATATGGTTTCACTCTATTAAACAAGAAAACAGCCGCATGTAACTACGACGACGTTTGCTAGTTCACCTTACATGCATTAATTTAATAACGTGGTTAGTCTGCTCAATGTAAATTACACACGAACAACATTAAGCTACTCACGCAGAGGAGAACGGCTGCTGCTGCCATCATCATCTGTCATCATTTCTGCTACACTGGCAGGGCTAGGGGCCAGGACTCTATTCTTCGGGTTTTTGGGGGATGTTGCTAACTCCGGGTCCGATAACAGGCACTGCACCCGCAGTAGATGTGCTCGGTGTGAGGTCTTGCAGCAAGCTATCAAATACGGTGCATTTCTTGGCTTTTAAAAAAACATTATGCGTCGCCGGGTGTTTCATCAGATTTGAGGTGTTACCTCCTTTGACAGTATCACCTTACAGCACTTGTTGCAGGCTGCTGAGTTTGCATCTTTTGCTGTGAAGTACAGCCAGACTTTGACCGCTTCGCCTTGGTCATTTTTAATCTATAGCTCTGCTCTAAAAGAACGTACGTACCTGGGCCCGCCTACTATCCTTGGAAAGGTAAAATGATTGGCTAGAATCCAAACTGTATGACATCTCAGGGAAAAAAAAGCACCGAAAAAAAAGCACCGAAAAAAAAGCACCGAAATAAAGCACCGAAATGTGCGCTGCTTTTCAGTCTGGTTACTACCGTTTATGTCAGAACAGGTGCCAAAATGGCACCGGATACCGGTACCCATCCCTACCTGAGATGATATATAGCGCTTTTCTACCCTCTCTGATTACTCAGAGCGCTCTATACAACATGCCACATTCACACACTTTCTCTAAACTGAGTGCTTCCTAACTACATTTACACTCTTGACATGAAGACTTGAGGAGCCAGGGATCGAACCACTAACCTTCCGATCAGTAGGTGACCTGCTCTACCGCCTCAACCTGGTGTTAAACATAGACCCTCACTGGATAAAGTGTACACCCACAAACCTGTCAAACCTGCATTTGAAATGTTGAGTACCATAGCAGTATAGTATTGCAACATGGCATTTGGATCTTCTAACTAAAATACGACACATCTGGTACAACTGTAAAGAAAATCTTAATAAATAAAAACTGCTGCTGTTCTTCATAGACATAATCCTCCTTGTTACCTACAGATACCAACTACAAAATGGATCAATTATTAGCCACCTGCTCTACACGTACATCAAGATGTACGCAAAGAGGAAATGATCCACCGATTCACTGATCCACACACCAGAATTTACAGCACTGACATCGAGCAGACCCGAGGGCATGCTGGAGAAACTCTTGGGAGTTTCACTTACTGTCACGGTTCTGGGTCGGTTCGACCCAGCATTCTGAGTTTATTATGTTTTGGGTTTATTTTTGCATTATGGAGTGGTTTGGGGTTTTGTTCACAGGGTTTGTGTTCTCATGTTTTGTGTGGGTTTAGTTCTGTGTCTGATGTGCGTCCTCGTGTAGTGTTCTTGTTTTCTGTTTTATTGTGAAGGTCTGCGTCTCATGTGAGTGTGTTCAGTTTGACCTCTGTCTCGTCTTGTTGATTACTCCCAGCTGTGTCTCCCACCTGTGTGTAATCTCCCTGTGTTTCTCTGTGTGTATTTAAGTCGCGTCTTCTGTCATTGTAGTTGCTGGTCCGTCTGTGTATCCACCGTGCTCCTTCTGTGTGTTCTCCCTGCTGTCCGTCGTCATTCTCCGCTGCTCATCCTCCTTCATGTTCATGTCCTGGTTCGTGTTCACTAGTTTAGTTGTTCTCAGTTTAGATAGCGTTCTGTTCCGTTTGCCGTTTGCCCATTTATATTTTGTGTTTAATAAACTACCCTCACACCTTTACAAGTGCCTACGTTTGGATCCTCCTTTATTTCTTCCACACGGCTCATCTCACTCGCCGTGACACTTGTCTCACGATTAGGTGACAAAAGGGAAACACTTTATAACATGACCTGCGGATAATGTGCAAGTTGCCTCTAATTACATGTAATTTCATGTGCCAAGTCAGGTTCTGAAGGAACGTGTAATTTTGTTTCGTAGAGGAAACAATAAAATAATAGCATAAAATTAAATTAATTTTAAGTAAATAATATTTCCCCATCTTACATCTTATGTACCCTGTACTTTCCTGCAAATTGGACGTAAGTGCAGGGTACTTGCACCTTAGTCACTCCATAACAGGATCCACCCCCCAGAAAGTACAGGGTACTTACATTGTACTTGTTTCATTGTTTCCTGCAAAAAAGTGACTGGTTGCCGGTGAGGCGTTGTGAAGGAGAAAAACCAATATAGATGACTAAATGGTGCTGACAACACCTCCTGGACAGGGAGTTACAACCCAGGAGAGATTACATTACCCAGTGCTGTTGTTAGCAATGTTGTTATAGTTACAAAAGGCACAGAGGCTTGTTATTAACAAGCAGAGGTGTAGCAAGTCAATTTCATCGAACAAAGATTATTAGAAAAAATAACTGCAAATACAGAGCTGCAGAAAAGAAAACAGTAACTTAAGTAGCAGGGCTGGCAAATGCCAGAGATCAGGAGTAGGCCACAGCTGCTTTTTATAACCAGCCTCTGATTTAATAGCTAAGGAAGGGGTGAATGTTCATGATGTGTTCGCATACACCATGCATGGACTAAAGATCTACAAAATTTAACACACTATAACAGCAAATCGCACGTCAGTCCAGGGTACTTGCGCCTTATCTACAGTTCGTATTATAAAGTGTTACTAACAAAAGTTAACTTTTTACAGTCATGGCCCTCTACAGACAGTTAATACAACAATATGGTTTTGTGATCAGAAAATGAAGCCAGGGTTTGATTGTGTTAAATCTCTGCAGGTGTGCTGGAATGGTTTTCATGCAGCAGGAAGCATCAGACAGTAAACTTGGAGTAGGTCAGACTCAGAGTTTTATTTTACGCTCCTATTTACACATATCTCAGGATTAACAAAGTCAGAATTTTTACTGGATCTGCTTTCTGCAGCAGAGGCTCAGATCTTTAACTCTTTATGTGCAGGAGCTTCTGACCGTGTCATGGAATCAAAGACAGAATCAAGCATCAGACAGAAAAGTCATGAACTTGTAACATGAGTTACAATCCAAACCTCAGTGTTAGTTTGTGAATCCGGCTGAATTTAAAGCAAGTTCAGTCTCACCTGTAGAGGCAAACAGGAGGCAGACAGACAGTAAAATCCAGCAGAGAGACACACATGTCCCAGGAGGCATTTCATCCACTTCTGCTCATCCAAAGCTAAATAAAACTGTTCTAAATTTCTGAACGGCGATGTCTTTGCCACTAGTCAGCGTGACATGCTGTGTGTTTGTTTTCAGCAGCTCTCCCACTCTGTATTCTGAGGAAAAATATAAAGTTCATTTCAAGGTCTGTCAGTCTTCAAATAACAAGGGCTAATGATGCTCCTGTACATAAATATCTAGGCGTGCCTGTTGTGAGAGCAGATTGACCTATTTTTAGGTATTTGAGAAAGTTTTGTTTGCATATTTAAACTTCAAATAAAAGATAAAGGCAAATAAATTCAGTTTGTTACACTCTTATTGATTCCAAATGTGACAGTCAAACACAAAGAGGACGATGAGTTCACTCATCAGGGAGAACACTACATGAGATATGTTGAGACATTATGTCAAATTCAATTCAATTTTATTCATGAAGGAAATATGAAAGGTTGCCAGACCAGATGTGTTCAGATATATTCAAATTCATATATTTCAGTGTCTGCTGTCAGTACCTGATGTGAAATCGTATTAGAGCTCCACCTTTCCCCAGTCATATTATTAAGGCACAAGAAAATCTGAAAGCTCATTTTAAGACATTGGGGAGACGCTCAGAGGAGAGCCACTACTCCTCCACATCTGAAGGACTCAGCCGAGGTGGTCCAGGCCTGTCCCATCAGCAGGAGGGCAGACCCAGTGTGGGATTAAATAAAGTCTGTTATGTCTTAATGAAGCCAAGTTTAAATTTGTTCTTCATCACATGCAGCTTCTGTTTGTTTCTGGTGTTTTGCTAAGCACAGAAAGTTTTTCGTTCCTTTTCCGCAAGAGACGTTTCCTTTTGTGAGTGTGTGTTGTGTTAGTAATGGAAGTGTTTTTAAAGTGACTGTCATCTAAAGGATCTGTTGTTCTGTCTGTGTCCCTGTCACCCAGAGGTAAATTCCACATGTTGCTTTTAGGCCACCCCCACCATGTACACTCCATCTTACAGCTGAATTCTGCAGCTCTCCAGCTTGAAAAACAAGATTGTTTAG
This sequence comes from Oreochromis niloticus, assembly GCF_001858045.2. Taxonomy (NCBI): domain Eukaryota; kingdom Metazoa; phylum Chordata; class Actinopteri; order Cichliformes; family Cichlidae; genus Oreochromis; species Oreochromis niloticus. Next base: position 54,801,742 of record NC_031967.2, read on the forward strand.
AAATCCTGTTAGTTGATCGGAAAACCTTCAGTAAGCTTTGGAATACAAGAGGTGTGGCCTGGAGTTATATTTGCATGAAAAAAGCATACACAGGAAGGCAGGCCATCTTGTTACACTACATACATGTGGAACAGCAAGTCCCATTTAAACTGTGGCAAAGTTCACATTTGTCTCTCTGTGAAAATGCATTTTAAAAATTCAAAATCATCAGACTAAAACACAACATATTTTACATCCTCATTTATTCATTGTGCATCAGTAATTCACACTACTGAGTTGTTTTATAGAGAAGAAGAAGAGACAGGAGACATGAACTGCATTCAGTCTGCAGGCTCTTCCTCGTCTGAGGTAGAGGAGCCTTGGCAGCAGCTGCTATCATATCTTATAGCCGCTGCTGTCATAAGGAATGTACCTCTGGGTGACCGGGGCACAAACAGATCCATCGATCTTTCTCATGATAGTCGGTCTCTACAGACATTCAAAAAGCTGACAGCTATGAAAACACCTTCAGAATTAATGAATGTTCAAATGTCAAAAAGTGAACAAAGACACACACACACACACACACACACACACACACACACACACACACAGTGAGACACATAATTTGGCACATCTGTATTACATTTTCATGCAGTAATGGCTCACATTTACATAAAATGTTCACAGAACTATTATTTAAAAGATGGATTTTTGGCTTTTGCAATACAATTTATTTTTGCTTATGTACTTCAGACTTCTCTTTTGTTGTTGTCCTCATGGCCCATCTCTAAGTAAACTTATCTCCTTTTATCAAGAAACGTGGGCAAGCATGCAGAACTCACAAGCCCTTTAATTCAGAGTGATTCAGACTTGGTAACAAATCCACTGAACAGCTACGCTGAGGTACCCCTGAGCAAGTTACCGTCTCTACACACTAGTTGATTTGGTGGCTGCCCACTGCTTCACTGAGTGAATGGGTTAAATCATGCAGTGGACTAATTTCCTGCAGAATTAATAAAGTATACACTAATATTAACTACAGACATCATTAAGAACAGCACTAACCAGAGTGCATCTTGCACATGCACTTCTTTTGTGGTTGCACTTCTATGCACATGTTAGTGATGTTTTTCTGCAACACACAAACTATCCTCATGATCCATGAAGCCAATGTGAACTTTGAAAGGTTGTCTGAGGATGAAGTTGTTTATTAAAGCAGCAGTTAAAACCTTGCTGGTCAGTGATCTCTGTTTATCTCAGTCGCTGGAGGTCAGAGACTGACCTGCATCTGTCTGCTTGGACTCTGCTCCACTTTTTATTCATAAATCAAACACAAATCAATGAAAGAAAGGACCAAAAGGATTTAGATTAAAGGTACAAATTTATTCATATAATATAATTTATATATTCAAATATATTGAAAAAGAGACCTAATAGGATCCGGAAAAGAACTAAAAATCACATGAACGTGGTGAAAGAAGAATGAAAAGAAGCAGAAAATCACTTAGAGAATAGAATAGAATAGAATAATCCTTTAATTGTCCCACAAGGGGAAATTTGGTTGTATCAGCAGCAAAAAAACACGCATATACAAACAGAACAGGACACACAGAACCGAAGCACAATTTTTACATATTTACATCTTTACATCATGGACAATAGTTACCAGAGCAGAGTACAGTACAGTTGTTTAAATTAGCGTACACATAGTGTGCAAACATAGCAGGATACTGAAAGATGTTTAAATAGTTAAGAATATTTAGAATAATTAGAAAAGTGCAGATTGTTTATTGTACCCGTGCATTAAAAAGTAAACATGTAACTTTCAATAATTTAGTGTATATATAAGCTGAGAAAAGTAATGTGCAGTTATAACAGTAAAAGTTGTTACAGCGCTGATGTAAACATCTGTGTTTGTTGGGAGCAGTTCTGATTGTACAGTCTGACAGCTGCAGGGAGGAAGGACCTGCGGAAACGCTCCTTCATGCATCTAGGATGCAGCAGTCTGTCACTGAAGCAGCTCTGCAGTTCAGCAACGTTTACATGCATGGGGTGTGAGACTCTGTCCATCAGAGATGTTAGGAGAATAACCAAAGAAGTAGTGTGTTATTTAAAGGGCCATTTCATGAAAAATCATTGAAAACCCCCAACCTGATCCCCCAGAATAAGTTTATGTTTTTTTTTTATTTATTTATTTATTTATTTTTTTCGTGCAACACCTTTATTATTTTCATTGAAGGCATCCAGAATTTACCTTTGTAACCTTTGTGATGTTGTGCTTTGTAAATTGGCTTTCCTTTCCAGCATTTTTAATCCCTATTAAGTTATTTATTGATAGGAAATATTATATCCTAGCTGGAATTTCAACAAAATCATTATATGTGTAGCATTTAATTCTTAACATTTTCCCATTTTTAACCTCCCCGGCACCATTTTATTCCCTTCTATTAAGAAACCGGAGAAATTCTTGAATTTACTGAAATTTCCAGACTTTGTAAAGCTGCCCAGTGGGTTGGACCCTTTGATGGGATGGTTGTCGCCCCACAACTCCTCCTTCTTCAAGAGAAAAAGGCAATGAGCTGCTGTAAATGGACACACTAATTCTCACACGCTGACACTTTGAGGTTAAAGAAAAAACCTGAATGTAGTCAAGTTTTAATACCATCATCCGTTGGACATTTCGTATAATCTGTGTGTGGGCTAGATAAGCAGAAATGTGTGCTGTGACATCTGCGTCTCTCTGCTGGACTTTGCTCTCTGTCTGCATCCTGTTTGTTGCTGCAGGTGGGACTGAATTTGCTTTAAATGCACCATTAATTTCTTGTGGAATTCTCTTTGTATTCATAGTGGAACTGTGAATATAAGTAGCTGATGTGATCTCTCTTATCTCAGGGCCGATGAAGTTAAAGCTGAATTAGAACTGATCAGGAATCTTTAACATTTGCGTGACTGGTTAAACATGCAGTCATATAGATTTTTAACAATGAATGTTTTTATTCCTTTTATTCTCCCCTTATGTAAAAGTACATTTAATATTTGCCTATAAAAACTGTAAATACAGCAGTATGATTTCTTCATGCGTCTCTTCATAATTTTAGTCTACAGTGAGATTAATAATAATTAATAGTAGTCGCAGTGTGCCACCTTTACATCGTACTTTACTTCTGCATTTCCAGATCAGCAGAGCTCAGCGGGCTGCAAAACCTGCTCCTCACTGTGAAGTCTTTAATTGTATGTTGGACTCTTTAACCTCTCTGCTCTGTGCTGTTTGCTCTTTTAGACTCGATAAGCATCACAGCTGAATCTGGTCAAACTGTCACTCTGCTGTGTCGAGCTCAAAGCAACAAGCCCATCGACACTGTAACATGGAGCAGATCTGACATAACAGACGAAAATGTCCTGAAGTACCACGGTCAGCAACTTCTTCTATCATACCAGCATCCATCTTTTAAGAACCGGGTGGATCTGCAGGACAGACAGATGAAGGATGGAGACGTGTCTCTGATTCTGAAGGACGTGACGATTAATGACGCTGGAACGTACGAGTGTCGTGTCATTCAGAGAGGAATAAACCAAGAGAAGCTCATCAGCAGCATCACACTGAGTGTTGTTGATCCTCCAGGTGAGTGAGTAGAGTTGAGTGTGTGTGTGATCAGAGGTGAAGCTGCTTCCTGGTTGTTGATGTTTGTTTCTAAAGATGTTGTTGATGAGACTTTGTAGAAAGCAGCTGGTCTGAGTGATGTGATCAGAGTGCAGTAGATAATGTCTGACAGCAGTTTGAAGAGGAAATGGATTCTGTTCTGTTCTTCACTCATCACCTACCTGACAGCTGACACCTCACACCTGTTTCTCACCTGCAGGTCAGGAAGGTGTACCTGTTGGAGTGATAATCGGTGCGTCAGCAGGAGCTGCAGCTGTCCTCGCTTTGATTGGGGGTGGTATTTGGATGCTTTCGTGAGCTACAGAAAACACTAAGAGCAGTTTTATCAGAATTCAAACCAGCTTCCTGTTAATCTAAAAATTAAAACAAATCATTCAATAACTGAACTGTGAGGCTGCTGTGCTTCTTGTCTGAGTAGTTATACGTAGCAATGGATATACAATCATCACACCATGCTCACTCTCATCAGACATAAGGTGTTGTTGCCACATAATCAATAAGGACTAATTTATTAATCAGACAAAATCATATCTGAAAAGTCATAATTTCATCAAAATCAAGGTGTTATTCTCAGTGTTTCTCTCTATGGTCTTTCTTTTGTCTGTAATTTGTCTTAATTTCATCAGGTTTTTTTTTTCATCAGTAAAATTGTGTTTCAACCATGAATTACAGTTTTTCTCAGTTGCTTTGGTGCATTTCTCACAACAGAATTAAACTTTGCACAACAGTTAGTTCAACCTCCACAACATGTAGTCGTTTTGGCACAACCTTGTGGCGGTTTCATGTTCATTTCGTCCAAAGTCAAATGCCTTTCGACATGAAGCAGTTGAGTAAGTACAAATATCTAAAGAATGGTCACTATCTCCTTGCTTTCATCATGAATGTCACAATTATTTATACTTGTACCGGCTGAATAGTCATTGTCCATACAATTAATAGTCTTCATTTCATTGCTTGTGTCAGTGCACTCAAAATTGTTGAACATCTTGTCAAACAATTTGTACACCCATTTTGAAAACCCTATTTTTAAGGAGTTTCCATGAAAATCTCCATAAATTACTTTTCTCAGGTGAACCTTATCTCACACTAATGAAAATTGGTGTGTGTTACTCTTACTTGCAACCAATGAAAAGCCTCTTCTACCCAGTCATAGGTGAATCGCGTTACAGTATCCCCTACTCTACAAGTATATATATAATGTAAACCAACAGACAGGATTGGCATGAGGTGCATACTGAATCTAAATGAAAGGGATGATCCTGGTGACAATTGGACAATGTATGTAGTGGTTTGGGATCATGTTAGCTTCCATCACTCTGGTGTAGTCAGGCAGTGGTTTGCAGCACACGACAGGATGCTTATGGAGTTTCTTCCTCCTTACACTCCATTCCTAAATCCAATTGAGGAGTTTTTCTCTTCCTGGAGGTGGAAGGTATATGACAGGCATCCACATACCCAAATGGCCCTGCTAGCAGCTATGGATGCAGCTTGTGATGACATCACAGCAGAGTCCTGCAGAGGGTGGATTCGCCACTCCAGGAGATACTTTCCTCGCTGCATTGCGAGGGATAACATCTGTTGTGATGTAGATGAAAATATGTGGCCAGACAGACAGGAACGTCTGGATGTGCCAGAATGATTTACTGTACTGTTACATGTGCTGTTTATTGTTCACATTAGTGCACAGCTCTACCAAATGGGTGATTTTATGTTTACATGTATTCTACAGTGAACAAGTGACTGTAGCATATTTTTCTTTTGCACAATTCTGTAGGATTACAAACACTTCTACACAATGGAAATGTGAAACGTACGTATTCAGTGTCTCAGTTACTCCCAAGACTCCCATAACATCTACAGTGACTTCACTGCACATTTCAGATGGCTGTACAGGTAGGCCACAGTGCTGTCGTCAGCATTTTCAGGTGTCACCAATTGTTTTTGCAATGGGAAACACTGAAATTATAAACTGTCATAGTGGAAACATGACAATGCCATTTGACTATCTTGTTCATAAAGATGGTGTCAAGACTTTTCATTTTGATGGCACTGGCAGTTTCATTGACATGGATACTTGCTTTTGCGGTATGGATAATCAATTCTGTGCATGTGACGTGCTTTTGCAGGCTATCCACTAGGTTTTGCAGTTTGCACTAATTGTTTTGGGAAATGCACTAACTGCTGTGCAAATGTTAATGGTGTTCTGAGAAACGCACCAAAGCGACTGAGAAAAACTGTAACTTGTTCCATTTAGTTTTACAGCACAGCGTTCAGTTCACTTTGATTCAACTGTTTATCCATCCAAGCATGGCGATTCTTTTAAAGGAGAAATGAAAACATTTTTTTTGTTATTTGTGCATGCATTAGGTAACATTATAATAAAACACAGACTAAGTTTTCTTGGCCATGCAGAGATAATTGTATATTTATGTATGAAGAAAGGCCTATTTAACTGCAGGCGTGCCTTAAACCTATAAATGCCTGAATGTGCTTAAATTTTTTAAATTTCCAAATTCAGACAAAATTGAGGTTGCAGTATTTGTCCCTAAAAATCCCAGAAATATGGTGTCCAACCAGATATTTACGGAACTGAATGGGGTATACCATGTATCTTTTTCTCTCAGCAGTGTCCCCGAGATGTCCTAAGATGCTCACAGGCCATATGAGATGATGACATCCCTTCAATTTGTAACATTTTAACAGTTTTAACTTCTGAAACAAAGAGTTAGCATATGGTGGAAATGCCAAAACAATGCACTGTTAATCCGGTGGAAACACTTGTAAGCACCAAGTATTAGCAGTAGATGGCAGCAGTCTTTAAATATGATTTCTGTCCATTTAAACAAATGAATATGCATTGTAGCAGACAAAGGGCAAAATGTGTGGAGTCCAGCAGTCCACTAGTTGGTGATCTTTTTCTTTTGTATTACAGAATAAAATAATAACAAAGCAGGAAATATTTTATAGCCCTCACCTGCCACATTTTTATTGAACAACAAACTGCACAGATAAGTTCAGCATGAACATTTACATTATTTGATTACTTCTGACTTCCAATTATAAAGTATTTCAGTCCAAACATTCACTTCTCTAATTAACGTTTCCTTAAATTCAAAGCAGTTGTTTCAAGTTGTTACAACTTTCAAATTCAGAGTGCACACATTCAGTTCCATAAAGACCACATTAAAGACCACTGACTTGCTGATAAATGAAAGTGTTATAACAATCTTCAGCTGTGTCTGAGGTGATTCCCTTGGAGTTCTTTGATCAAAATCAAAGGGTCTTAAACTCAAGTATAATTGACAGAACTTTGTGTACACTCAGACTCAGGCTGTAATATACTGTGTTTATCTCGTCACTTGGTTCGGCCCATGTAATTATACTGCAACATGAGGGTCAGTTTGTGTGGTTTAAACAAGTTTGATCTTACAAAGAGCAGCTGAACCAGAAGATAAAACAAACACATTCTCTGTTTGTGATACTGTAATGTAGAGGATACGTAATCACAATACTCAGAATCTGTTAATGACTTCATCAGTATACACAAGTATCACAATACTGTCATCTTCACTGTGATGTTTCCACATTTGTTTTGTCCTTCAAGAAAGAAAAAAAATAATTCTGGCCGAATTTCATAAAAACGCCATTCAGATAATCTTGCAGTGCTGAATGACAAAATTGAGAAGTGAAAACAGCAGAGACTCACATTTCAAACATTCTTCAGTTCAACTGGAAGCTGGTATGAACCACCATTCTGTTTACATTTTCTGTAGATCAAAAAACCACCACCACCAACAACAACAACAACAAGCACAGCACAAACAGACAGACCAGCTATCAGTCCAACAGGCCCATCCTCCTTCCCTCCAGCCTCCTTCCCTCCATCCTCTGTGTCTCCTCCAGTCTGACCTGCAGGTGAGAAACAGGTGTGAGGTGTCAGCTGTCAGGTAGGTGATGAGTGAAGAACAGAACAGAATCCATTTCCTCTTCAAACTGCTGTCAGACATTATCTACTGCACTCTGATCACATCACTCAGACCAGCTGCTTTCTACAAAGTCTCATCAACAACATCTTTAGAAACAAACATCAACAACCAGGAAGCAGCTTCACCTCTGATCACACACACACTCAACTCTACTCACTCACCTGGAGGATCAACAACACTCAGGTAGATGATGTTGAGCTCCCACGAGTGTATTTCTCCCATTAAGACACGACACTCATATGTTCCATTATCAGCAGTTGTCACATTTTTCAGAATCAAAGACACGTCTCCATCCTTCATCTGTCTGTCCTGCAGATCCACCCGGTTCTTAAAAGATGGATGCTGGTTGTCTGGAGCAAAGTGCCCATCCCTGTACACAACAACATGCTGTGTCCCCAGATCAGCTCTGCTCCACTCAAGTATTATGAAGTTGTTGTTTGAAGCTCGACATGGCAGAGTGACGTTCTGTCCAGACTCGGCTGTGATGATTTTTGGGTCTGAAAGAGAAACTAAGAGAGCAGCGAGGTTAAAGGAATCAAATACACAATGCACCTTTGGATTAGTAATGGTGTAACCTGGCAGCCTATGCTGTTTTCTTTCTGCTAAGTATCATTCTTACATATATTGGTGAAGAATTCAACAAATAAAATTGTCGTTTTGTCTGAACGTTTCTTTCCTGCCCTGTTTGTTTTCTACTCTTGATCATTGGCTGAGTCTTTACCATTCTGGCTATTGTTCGATCCATTCGAATGGTAGTCTTCCATTTTCTTCCACATCTCTCTGGTTTGGCTTTCCATTATATAGCATTGGTGATCATTTGAGCTGAGCAGCCTATCATTTTCTGCACTTCTTTACATGATTTCCCCTCTCCAATCAACGTTTTGATTAAAGCACGCTGTTCTTCTGAACAATGTCTGGCACAACCCGTCTTTCTCAGGTTTTCAGAGAGAATTGCATGTACAACATGTGCTGGCTTCATCCTTAAATACTACCTTAAATACCACCACATGGCCACCTGTTTCTTCACATAATGAACGACCTCACTCATTCACTTAATTCTTCAGTTACACAGACTCGGGTGCATCCATATCATGAATGTTGGGTCTGTTGGTTTCTCTAAATCTACTACACCAGCGTTCTCCAACCATTTTTGCACCATGGACCAGTTTGTGTCTGACAATATTTTCACGGATCAGCCTTTAAGGTGTCATAGATAAATACAACAAAATAAAAACAGTAGCAGTACCAAAAAAAGAAGATTTATTCATAACACACGGGAAAAGACCCAGGGAAACTGAGTTAACGATAAAAATGATAAAAAAAACAATAAAAACCCCGAAAACCATAAATTTCACACCCGAGTCTCAACTCTCATGATACCAAATGACTCCAGTCCATGGCCTGATTGTTGGGGACTACTGTACTACACCTACTGTTAAATTATTTGCCATGTAATAATGTGAGTTATACCAAAAACACTGATTCATCAGGTTAGTTATGTTGGACTGCTATTATTTTGAACACAACTCTAACTTTAAAACTATTGTCTGCACAAAACAAAGAAAACAGAAACAAACAAACAAACAAACAAAAAAAACATACAAGTCTCTCTTACAGTTGTTTAGAACATTTATCTAAAATCTAATATCCTCCCCTGTAAAAACTCATCTATCATCACATTATTATCTATAAGCACATACTCAGTTCATCTGTTTGTCAGTAAATTGTGTAGTTACTTTTGAGCCTTTGAAAATATGGGACTGTATATAAAAAATAATTAAAATTCCTGTTAATTGAAGATGAAGGTCTTCTACCCTTTAGCATCCTGATTGTTTGATTTAAATCCAGTGTACTGGTGTACACTGTCAAATAAACTAAATAAATGAAAATAATAATTCACTAATTGCTGCTTTTACACAAAATATGACTAATTTTGGTGACTTTGCATCGATGTGTGTTAAACAATTATTATAAGATTTTTTTTAAAAAAAGACTGTATATGAACAATGCACATAACCCCGGTTGCAGCATTCATCAGTTTGTCCTTTCTTTAAAGGATCAAACCTTTTGCTGAGCATGTTGGTGTCTTGAAACTGAGTGTGAGTGAGGAGGCAATGTGACTGACAATATGAGGGACATTGAATCTTAATTGGTTATTTGTGATTGACAAGTTGTGTTAGCTATTGATACGTTTTTGTTTTTTCACTCTAATGAGACCATAGAAAAATAAGCAAATAATTAAAAATAATTTAAAAGACCATAGGTTTCTTTTGTATTTCTTAAGACTTGAAAATATTCCCTAAAGCTATAAAAACATCACAAATAGCTGAAAATGAACTAGTATCTTTGTGATGCATCGACACAACTAGCCAAGCTACCTTGCCTTAGCCGACAGCTTCAAATTCCACAGTTTTGTATATGGGCAACCACAAACTACCAGCTTCAGTTTGTGGTACGATTTTGTCAGAATGGATGTGAACATTTCTGATATGCAATGTCTATATATCGACCCAACACAGTACAGAAAAGAAAGCATCCCTGTCATTATATCTCGAGTCTCTGCATGCTGCTTTTTCTGTAGCTACAGTACAGCGCTTAAAAAACGACCTATGTAGCTCTGTACATATGACTGTATATGCAAATGACTCCTAAAACTAGGGATGCACCGATACCGGTATCAGCCTCGATACCACATTTTCTAAAGTACTCGTACTCGTTAAAAGTATATACCGGAGACCGATACCACGGTCTGAGAAATGTCTATGTTTGAGCGGCGTGTAAGGGCGCCGAGTGCCCGCCCCAGGCCCCGGCTGCAGCTCAGAGCTGCAGCAAACTCTTGCAAGAGGAGAGAAAATGTCCAGAGACAATCCACGTGCTGTAAAAATAACACAGGCATTTATCGAGTACATTGCATTGATTGACCAGCCACTCTCGGAGGTAGAAAATGTTGGATTCCTGCGTCTCCTCCATGTTCTGGAGCCCAGATATGATGCCCAAAGCCGCCACTACATGACTGACACGGAGTTGCCTAAACTACATGAGTCCACGAAAAAACATATCCACAGCCTACTGCAAGCCTCCTCTGCGTTTAGTTTCACCACGGATATTTGGACAAGCAGTGTCAGCCCCGTGTCGCTAATTAGCCTAACCTCCCAGTGGATAGACAAGTTTCACGCAGCAACGAGCCATATTACATGCCAAACAATTCCACGGCTCGCACACCAGCCAGGCTATAGTGCATGTGTTTGAGGAAATAGTCCAGACATGGGGTATACATAAAACATCAGTACATGTTGTGCTTCGTGACAATGCCAAAAACATGATTAAAGCCATGAATGACGCAGGGCTCCCAAGTCTGCCGTGTGTCGCGCACACGCTCCAACTGGCTGTTCACGAGGGCTTATTAGCACAGAGGAGCAGAGCTGATGCTATAGCAGTGGGGCGGAAAATAGTTGGGCATTTTAAACATTCCGCCTTAGCCTACTCCCGCCTCGAGGACATTCAGGGACAGCTCAACCAGCCAATAAAGAGACTGCAGCAGGACGTACAGATGCGCTGGAACAGCACGCATGGAGAAGACTGTTGCCATCCTCGCCCCTTTTGAGGAAAAAACTAAAAAGGTGAGCAGCTACGACGCACTAGCCTCTGATGTCATCCCAGCTGTGACTGTGCTAGTGAGACTTCTAAACAGAGAAACAGACGAACAAATGTAAAATTAAATTTAGGTTTTTTTTATAATTATTTATTCTGTAATATGTTGCATACAACATGCTTTTCATTTTAAATAAATGTTCTTAATTCCAAACTAGTGCCTTGTTTGTTTGTTTTTTTGTTAAATTATATGACTAAAGCTGTTACCTGTAAATTTAAATCATGTTTTTATTAAGTACTCTGTATCGGTATCGGCGAGTACTGAAATGCTCGTACTCGTTTTCCAAAAAGTGGTAACGGTGCATCCCTACCTAAAACTAAATGTTCAGTGTAAGTATTTGCCTCCTCCCTGATTTCTTACTTTTGAAATGTTTGTCAAAGCTATCCAACCCTTCTCTACCTTGTGTAGAAAAGTTATATAAGTTCCCCCCTTGTTAAATCCTAATTTAATCCGTAATGCATGCTCAATCATCCAGGAAATCCCCAAAAGTTGATTTTGTTCATCTGGAAGTAACATTTTCAGTGGTAGAAACTTGAACAGAATCAACTTTTGGAACTGTCATTAACCACCAGGCCTGATCGCTGCCAGACCTGTTGAATCAAGAATAGATCCTGTCTGATAAAGTGAAGTTGGCTAAGGTTTTGGGAGTCCATTGGTTCATGGGCCATTTTCCACAAATAGAAAAAAAAATAATTGCACTGTAACACTGACACACAAATTGACTTCTTTGTTTCTGTGCATTCTGGATCGTAGTGACAAATGTTAAGTCCACCCAGCCTTGTGTCGCTTTCACATACACGGAGATGTCGAGCCAATTCATAATTAACTCCTAAGGGAAATATTGTTAAAATATAAACCATCTTCTGTAAACATCACGGAAACATCATTTGGTTTTTATCAGCTAAAATCTCACCTGCAGAGACGAACACAAAGAGGGCAACACTGAACAAAATGGACCATGATGATGCCCTCACGGCAGCCATTTTTGATTTCGAGTTCTGCTACTGTTGTAACACCTTGAACACGTCACCTTTAAGCAAGTTGCATTAGAGTGACGTTTGGTAGGCTGGACTGTTGGATGAACCGAAATAAGTGCGTTGTAAGAAAAGAGTCACAATGGTAACAGCGAGGGATATTGTGACGAGCTTTGCACGTTCTTGTGGCTTTTATTTGTTTTTGGTTTTTTCCACCTTTATGTAACTCGAGCTGGTTTTCAGCTGCTCTGCACACACACACACCGCCCTCCTCCGGTCCCGGCACCATCCTTGAAGGGGAGGCTGATGGAGATCAGGTGCATGTCAGCCTCCCCTGACACCACACCCTGAAACCATTGCTCCACCATATATATCCCTTGTTACAGTATGTACATGTGTGTACATGTGAGTATATGTGTGTCTGTCAATGAGTTAGGCAGAAATAAAAAGCGGGACTTTCTTTGTCTTTCGTTGCAAACAACATCACTCTCCAACTCTGATTATCCTACCAGCTAACAGCATCCCAGCAGTCAGCTCAACAGCTATTTTATTTCATCCATCAGCCTCCAATTTTTAAGAACTATGTTACGCCATGAATGACTTCTGCATGTTTTGTATCTCAGTTTGTTCTATTTAAAGATAGAAAACAGTGGAAAACATTTACTGCTGTTCTGTAGATATCCCTTAAAAACCTAAATCTTAAAAGCTAGAAATCCCATTTATTCCATTTTCCAAGTGTTGTTTCTGTTTTCCAGTCAATAAAGGATGTTGTGGAAGCAGTCAGCATGAGTCCCACATACAGACTGCTGTAGAGATTTACTATGTAGGTCTGAGAACATCCTTCTAACATCCTGGTTGAAAGATTTTGAATGTTTGAATATTGACATTTCCTGGAAGTTTTGTGTTGCACCTATACTTTGTTAGTTAAAGTACAGGCGTTATCAGTATGATCGTGTACCTGTCCCTCACTTGTTTTTCTGTTGATGCTGTTTTGACTTTGTTCAACTCAGATACTGTAGGCCATTCTGAGACACCTTCATATGGCTGTGGGTTTTGATCAGAAGCTTTCTAACTGGAATTATTGACAATTATTTTAAAACAAACAAACCACTGAGCAGGATTGAAGTGCCAGAAACCTGCAGGTAGAAAGGATTTAATGAAAAAAACCTGCTTGACTTTCTCTCAAACCAACACTGTGGCAAGAGATATTTTTAATCGTTGTTTGACACAAGCTTGAATGTGTGTAGAACTTTTATGCTACAAACACAAACCAAGACATTTAAAATGAATGACTCAGTGTAGGCAGTTATTAGAGTGTGGCATGATCATCTACAGCATTGCTCATGTCTTCAAAAAGAGAAAATGAAAAAATATAAATAAATGAATAAAAGATTCAAGATGAAATGAAGTTGTCATTATACCTGTGGAGAAGCAGTTCTACAGTTGTGCTTGATTTTCAAGACGAGATAAAAGTGTTTAAACTCTGAGGCCTCCTACATCTTACTGCCTGTAACCCAGAAATAAATGTCCACGTTGCAGCAGGGCTACAATGGAGGATGTACAGGTATATCCTGTACAAGAGTTTTTACCTCCACTGTGTAAAAGAAGTGTGTGGGACACAGCTGGAATATACAAACTATGGAGGAAGGAAGACTACATGTATAGAATCTTACACCTAGCATTATAAAATCATAGGCTAATACAGGGCTACAACAACAATTTATGCTACAACAATTCATGATGCAGTTTCTTTTAGACGTTATGACATCGCTTTAAAATTAGACTCCTTGCCGAGAACACTTCATTTAGTTAAACTCCTGTTGCCTTGCCTCCTATCTCCTCATGAGTCTTTCTCACCTGACATGCTCACCCGTCTCGTGTGAGGGACTAAGACACGGGAAGTGAAAACAGGATGTACAGACCGAGGAATGAGAAAAAGATAAAAGGCTTTAAGCTGTGAGTCCTCCTGCATTGTTCCAGTGTGAACCAGAAAGTCATTTAAACAGTTCTTCCTCTTTAACTAGATGGAAATTGTTTTTAGCTGCGAGTTTTGTGTATGTGTGTGTGTACTAGTACACATCGCTGTGTTTGAACCAATAGAAAAGCTCCTCCTCAGAGGAAGAGGGCGGGCTTTACTTGGTGTCAGTGACAGAAATGAAAAAAGGCTCAAATGAGTGAGAAGGACGATGAAGGAAACGTCTGTGCTGTGTCTGCTCTGTAAGTAGAATCTCTGTGTTTGTTTCATCAGCTGTTTTTTAAAGTAATTATTTAATTAATAATTTTCATATTTATTATTTTCTCATCAAAACTTTATTGAAACATGTTGCTGACAACAAATTGAGGTGAAAAAAAACCACCCAAAACAAGTTAAGTCTGTTTACTGATCTGAAACATGTAAGTGTGACAAAAACCTAAGAAATCATGAAGGGACCCACTAGTTCAGAAATCTGAAGTTGTCCCAAATGAAGACTAAACAGATTACAAAATAGATTCCTCATATTTTAAAAACAGATAGTCAGAGACAAATGTTTGGACTTCAGTCCCAATAGCATAAGAAACATTTTGGGCTTTTCAAGTTAAGCTTTCCTGCACATCAAGGCAAAGTCAGATCGTCCATATTTTCAACCAAAGTTCAGTGTAGCTTCTGTCTGTTGAGAAAACAGCAGTATGTGAAACATGATTGGGTCAATGATTGGACAGCTCTTTTCTTCAGTAACTGTATCCAAGACATTTTCTCTCTGCGGGTCTCTGTCTGAGCAACGTGGCCCCTTGTTTCTTATCATTAATAGAGAGCTTGGCAAAGACATGATGAGACACAATCAGAGATGGTGCTTAATCGCACATAGCAAAACTGGCCCACTCAATGTGCTTACACATGGCCCACATACCACAAAGAATGACGGCCCTTTGGTGGCCCAGATCTGGGCCAGCACAAGGCCAGTTGCAGACACACTTCTTCTTCTTCTGTACCCCCTGAGCTACAGCCACGCAGCGGTAAACATGAGTAAACCGTCACTAGGTTTTGGATAATGTGTACACCCACAACCGTGTCAAACCTGCATTTGAAACGTTGGCTACCATAGCAGTATAGTATTGCAACATGACATTTGGGTTTTCTAACTAAAATAGGAAAATAGGAACATAAATAGTGTCATCTGGCAACAATCCGGTTGATATACACCAAGCTGTGACACCAGTCAGTCAGACATGCCAGCTTGATGCCGGATCCAGGCCAGACCAGTTTTCTATGAGCCTGGGCCACATAAACCAAATCATAATCGGTCCAGATGTGGCATGCCATCACATAAACAGTGCCATTTACGTCAGGTCTGGCCCACATCTGGATGACATACCACTGACCACGCCAGAAGTCAGCCAGCAGTGCCGGCTTGACACCAGATCCGGGCCAGACCTGTCTGCTATGTGGGATAAAGACTCCCACTGTCTCAAAGTCATCTTTACAACCTTACGAATTAGTCACAACACATTGGCTCCCCACTCAACATGCAGACAGGCAAACACAGTCATGAAGTCAAATGGACACAGCAAGATTTTCACTGTTATTGAAGAAAAGAGTGTTCACAGCTGGCTTTAACATACAGTGGGGCAAAAAAGTATTTAGTCAGCCACCGATTGTGCAAGTTCCCCCACCTAAAATGATGACAGAGGTCAGTAATTTGCACCAGAGGTACACGTCAACTGTGAGAGACAGAATGTGAAAAAAAAAATCCATGAATACACATGGTAGGATTTGTAAAGAATTTATTCGTAAATCAGGGTGGCAAATAAGTATTTGGTCAATAACAAAAATACAACTCAATACTTTGTAACATAACCTTTGTTGGCAATAACAGAGGTCAAACGTTTACTATAGGTCTTTACCAGGTTTGCACACACAGTAGCTGGTATTTTGGCCCATTCCTCCATGCAGATCTTCTCGAGAGAAGTGATGTTTTGGGGCTGTCGCCGAGCAACACGGACTTTCAACTCCCGCCACAGATTTTCTATGGGGTTGAGGTCTGGAGACTGGCTAGGCCACTCCAGGACTTTCAAATGCTTCTTACGGAGCCACTCCTTTGTTGCCCGGGCGGTGTGTTTTGGATCATTGTCATGTTGGAAGACCCAGCCGCGTTTCATCTTCAAAGTTCTCACTGATGGAAGGAGGTTTTGGCTCAAAATCTCACGATACATGGCCCCATTCATTCTGTCCTTAACACGGATCAGTCGTCCTGTCCCCTTGGCAGAAAAACAGCCCCATAGCATGATGTTTCCACCCCCATGCTTCACAGTAGGTATGGTGTTCTTGGGATGCAACTCAGTATTCTTCGTCCTCCAAACACGACGAGTTGAGTTTATACCAAAAAGTTCTACTTTGGTTTCATCTGACCACATGACATTCTCCCAATCCTCTGCTGTATCATCCATGTGCTCTCTGGCAAACTTCAGACGGGCCTGGACATGCACTCGCTTCAGCAGCGGAACACGTCTGGCACTGCGGGATTTGATTCCCTGCCGTTTTAGTGTGTTACTGATGGTGACCTTTGTTACTTTGGTCCCAGCTCTCTGCAGGTCATTCACCAGGTCCCCTCGTGAGATCTTGCGTGGAGCCCCAGATCGTGGGAGATTATCAGTGGTCTTGTATGTCTTCCATTTTCTGATGATTGCTCTCACAGTTGATTTTTTCACACCAAGCTGCTTGCCTATTGTAGATTCACTCTTCCCAGCCTGGTGCAGGTCTACAATACTTTTCCTGGTGTCCTTCGAGAGCTCTTTGGTCTTGGCCATGGCGGAGTTTGGAGTCTGACTGTTTGAGGCTGTGGACAGGTGTCTTTTATACAGATGATGAGTTCAAACAGGTGCCATTCATACAGGTAACGAGTGGGGGACAGAAAAGCGTCTTACAGACGACGTTACAGGTCTGTGAGAGCCAGAGATTTTCCATGTTTGAGGTGACCAAATACTTATTTGCCACCCTGATTTACGGATAAATTCTTTACAAATCCTACCATGTGAATTCATGGATTTTTTTTTCACATTCTGTCTCTCACAGTTGACGTGTACCTCTGGTGCGAATTACTGACCTCTGTCATCATTTTAAGTGGGGGAACTTGCACAATCGGTGGCTGACTAAATACTTTTTTGCCCCACTGTAGACCTTAATTTTCCATTTTTCATATTTTCATTAAGTCTGCAATCATTTCATTTCAAATTATCCATGAAAAATATGACAAAAAAGTAAAATCTGCAGCAATATTCTCAGTTTATAATAAAAAGTACATTTTCTTTTTATCCTATACTGTTTGATAAAAAATTATGGCATGTTATTGCATCATCTAAGGCTTCTAAACTGGAAATGTGACAGATGATAAAATAAAGCATCCACTCTTACAGTGAGCACCTTCTTTGGTTCTGTTATGCATGGATAGGCTTTTCAAAAAAAAAGGGGGGGGGGGGGGGGCTCTTCTTGATGTTCACCTCAAAGTGTCATTTCTTTAGTTCTGATGTCACAGCTGAGCTGCAGAACAAACCAAGGTCAGTAACTTTCCTCTGTCACAGTTTAAACCTGATAAATGCTCACTGATATGACCCGTTTGGGTTTATGTTTGTATATTGGATCTTTAAAAAATGATAGCCGCAATGCAGATACAGCAAAACATCCTTTTAACAATGGTAATGTCATTTTAGCCCTCACAGCTCATCTGACTGTGAGTCCCAGCAGCTCTCAGTTCTTTGAATATGACTTTGTGTCTCTGAGCTGTGAGGAGGACGACAGCTCTGCTGGATGGACTCTGAGGAGAAACACAAGCAAAGAAACCAGGACTCAATGTGGAGCTGAGTGGGGCAAATCTACTGGGAATTCCTGCAGTATCAGCTATATCTTAACACAGGACAGTGGAGTTTACTGGTGTGAGTCCAGAGAGGGTCCCATCAGTAACATGGTTAACCTGACAGTCACTGGTAAGCTGAGTGTGTGGAGTTAGTGTTGATGAAGCTGTGTGTAAATGGATGAAATGCTGTAGTTTGTCTCTGTGTTGAGGTGGATCAGTGATCCTGCAGAGTCCTGTCCTCCCTGTGATGGAGGGAGATGACGTCACTCTGCTCTGTAAAACAAAGACCACTCCCTCCAACCTCCCAGCTGCTTTCTATAAAGATGGCTCCCTCATCAGGAAGCAGCCTACAGGTCACATGACCATCCAGCATGTTTCCAGGTCTGATGAAGGCCTCTACAAGTGTGACATCAGCGGTCATGGAGAGTCTCCATCCAGCTGGATCACTGTCACAGGTGACACACTCACCTGTCTGTGTTTCTGCAGGTTTCAACATTCACAATGTGACGACAACTTAATGACTGTGTTTGCTTTATTTTAGACAAACACACCACCACACCTCCACCTGATAATAACCACATGTCTTTCATCCTCCTTGTGTTGATTGCTGCATCAGTCTGTGTTTTGGTTCTTCTGGTGATACTGGTTCTGCTGATGAGACGACTTGTTCATAGGAAACCTGAAGGTGAGACTCAGACTTGTAGACTATACATGTCTAGGTTTGTTTTGTAGAATAAAGTAAAGTATACACTCATCGTGATTACATTAGTATTAGTGTTAGTATTTATTCTCAATGTGACGAGGACTTAATGATTGTGTTTGCTTTATTTTAGACAAACACACCACCACACCTCCACCTACATCCACACCTCCACCTACATCCACCTCTTCATCACTCTCCCTTCCTGTTCTCTCTGTGTTGTCATCTGTTGGATCAGTCATTGCGTTTGCTCTCCTGTTAATGAGATGCATTTGTAGGAAAGGTAAAGTTGATATTCAGACATCTGAGCTTTTTTAGAGTTTGTATTCAATATAAATATATGTGTGTGTACGTACCTACTGATTGTATTGACTGTGAATTAACTTGTTAATGAAGCAACAATGTTACAAAACTGTGTGCCTGCTTAGTGAGGTATGGTCTGTTAGGAAAGACAGGATTTTAGATCTTCAGTTGGTTTGTAAACTGGAAATTGGCAACATGGTTTACAAATTTACACTATCTAACCTCCAATAATTTAGACTTGGTTTTAAGTTGATGGACATTACTGTGTTTTCATAATAGTTTATACAAGTTAATAGATGATTAAAGAGATTATGCATTATAAATAGCTAGATAAATACAAAATGGTGAATGATTAGGAACAAACTGAACATTCTTTATTTCTGAATTAGGGC
Organism: Oreochromis niloticus; assembly: GCF_001858045.2. NCBI lineage: Eukaryota > Metazoa > Chordata > Actinopteri > Cichliformes > Cichlidae > Oreochromis > Oreochromis niloticus. The sequence goes on from NC_031967.2 coordinate 54,821,220, forward strand.
TCAAGTTTAACCCTGAAATCACAATTTTTATTATTATTTTTTTAAGTGTGAGTGTGTGTGTGTGTGTGTGTGTGTGTGTGTGTGTGTGTGTGTGTATGTGTATCACCAAGTGTTGTTCTTTGTGTGCTGAACTGTCTGTGGTCTGTGGTTAATAGACACTAACAGGTCTGCAGTCGTCCAGTTTCCTGTTTGTCATCATAAAAAACAATATATATGTGTTATATGTTATACATATGTGTTTTATATTTAGATGATACCAACATTTTAGAAGCATCTAGATATAAATTCTGAATCTGACTGTATTAAACTAAATAATCTCAAATGAAAAGATCTGAGTCTCTATGATCTGAGTCCTGTTCACATAATGATTTTTGCAGTAGCCACTAGTTTACAAAGAGCTCTATTATCACCTGCATAACCTACAGTGATGCCCTCTGTATGTGTTTTATTGTGCAGACATTGATATAGATGCAGTCTACTCAACAGCAAGAACAAAAGACATCAAAAACAAGGACAACAAGTCAAAGATCAGAGGTACAGCTCCTCTTTACAGCTAAAACTGAGGCCGAGCTTTGATCTAACATATTTAAACCTTTGAAATTGTATAGTATAATTCACCATCTTTACCATCATATTAGCTTGTTAATATTTAGTAATTGGCCCTGTGTGCATTGGTGGGAACATTGCAGGTTTTGTGTGTGTGTGTGTGTGTGTGTGTGCGTGTGCGTGTGTGTGTGCGTTCGTGTGTGTGTGTGTGTGTGTGTGTGTGTGTGTGTGTGTGTCAACAGCAATATCCTGTTTTTGAGGCTTCAAGCAAAGAAGCTTGATTAATAATCTACATTTGACTACAGTTATATTTTCAACATTGATGTAGGAACAGAGCGGGCAGTTTAATGGTGACCATTGCTGTTTTAGAAGGAACAGAATATCTTTTTGTCCAAATTGCAGCTCATTTTCTTAGGGACACATGTAACCTTAAAGGTGCTACTGCATTGATTCACCCTCCTACTATGTGCTAAATGAAAGGTGTGTTGTGACTTTTGTTTCAAATCTGTGCTAGTTAATATTTTATAACCTGTGTTAATGAGCAGTGTTGGTCAAGTTACTTGAAAAAAGTAATCAGTTACTAATTACTGATTACCTCCCCCCCCCCAAAAAAAAAAAAAAAAAAGTGTGTGTATGTATGTATATATATGTACATGTGTGTGTAGATATATATGTATGTATGTATATGTATGTGTTTGTTATTTGTAATTGTTATTGCCTGTTACCTGTGGTAACGCAATTTATAATTAATATATTCTGTATTCAGTTATGAAGGTTCTATTTGTTTTGCTTGGGCGTAGCTGCGGGAAGTTTATTGTTTTTGTTGATAAGTGAATATAGGGGTGGGATTTAATAAGTTTTCTTCATCCCACTCCTTTTCAGGTACATTTTGTTGTTTGTTTTTTGTTTTTGTGCACTTTATGTTCAACTTTATTATTGTGCCTGAAATGAACAAATTAAAAAAAAAAAAAAAAAAAAAAGTAATCCAGTTACTTTACTGATTACTTATTTTCAAAAGTAATTAATTACTTAGTTACTTAGTTACTTAGTTACTTTTTAAAAACACAATTTACAACCTGAATAGGTAAAGCGATAGATCTTTCAGCCCAATTCTACTTTTTCTGCATAATCCATCATACAAAATGTAATCAAATGGAAAAGTCTCTTTTTAAAACGTTAAATCTTTTAACTTTATGCATCAAGCAAAAACTTAATTATATGCAACATTCTCTGACTGGAAGAAATTTGTTTCACATTTAAACCTATTTTCTGCACATTCCAGCACATAAAATAAAATATTTTTTTGTGTTTACACTCACTCTTTCAAATAGATGCAAGTAAAACACAGCAGAAAATAAATAAAATCAAAGACTAGCGGTCCTGTTGCTCTATTTTCACCTGTAAAGCAGGAGTGGGGTAGGCGGAGGTTTACCCTGGTGCAGGTGTGCCGCGGCGGTCAGTGGAAGAATCCGCGAGTTTCTCTGTGAATTTCCCATTACAGTCGTAGTACACTCGGTGCTTTCTTGGAAGTTTAGGGGTTTTTTTTCGCTGTAAAAAGAAGTTTTCTTCCCACGCACAATGGACAGTAATGTTTTTGTCACTTTTTATGGAATCAAACTCAAAATAAGCTCAGTACTTCCACGCTTTAAACGCTGCATGCTCATACTCTCTCCCGCACTCCATATATTATCCATTGTTGATCTGCAGACAGCTGTTGTCACGAACGTCGCACTCGCTTACGTCACTGTCATGAGACATTCTCGCAAAAAAATCACGGTTTTAGTAACGCAGTAACGCAGCGTTCCTACGGGAAAGTAACGGTAATCTAATTACCGTTTTTGCAATGGTAATCCCTTACATTACTCGTTACTTGAAAAAAGTAATCAGATTACAGTAACGCGTTACAAGTAACGCGTTACTGCCCATCTCTGTTAATGAGACATACAGTAATTGCCAAAATCAGCTCACACGGTCCTTTAATACAAGAACTTTTTAATTGTCTGCAGTTAAAACCACCCCTGCAGCTTCCTCCTGGTGCGAGAACATGCTTACTTTGTGCTCTGTGGTGAAGAGTGTCAGTCTGCATTAAAAAAAGTTGCCAGTTTTGCGGCCGTCCACCTGCCTTTTCACAGAAATGCCCCCCACTTCTAGGTGGTCATTGTGTGTTTCACAGCAGAGGTGTTAGGATGAGGAAAAAAAACTCATCAGATGCTGTGGTTTATGAAAACCATCACTGAATCTTTTCATGCTGCTGCATAAAAGAAAACAGTAACACAGGTTTTGTTGTAGTGCAGTAATATAACAGCAGTCATTCTGTTGTAATAACTGTAATCTCTTTATTCTGCAGACACAGAATCAGTCGCTGTATACTCAGCAATGAGAACTGAAGGCATCAGTCATGGGCTAAAAACCATCAGAACAAGAAGGCCCAGGTACAGCTGCTCTGTATGTCTTAATGTATGTTCAATTAACCAGGTAAGAAAGTCCCAGAAAGTTGATTCTGTTCATCTGGACTTTGTATTTTCAGAGGGAAAAATTCACATTCTGCACAATAAAAGCAGAACCCAACAGAAGCCAACTTATTTATTCAGATAATGCTCATTTTCTTTTTTTAACTGGACTTCTTTTTATTTGATTTCCTGTCATTTATATCCTGTTCATGGTACATATTCATATCAAATATGACCAGCATTTGTAAAAATTACATTAGTGTATGCACAAGTAATCCCTGTGAACCAGTTATTGTTCTACTCTTTAATTTATATGAGGTCAAAGAGGGGGGACTTGAAATTAATATTTTGAAAGGAGCAAAAAAGCTCCTTTAAATTTGGTTACATAACATCTTTTTGTGGTGTCTGATTTAACAAGGAGAAATCCTGTACAATGGAAATAGATATTGATAACGACCAGTTTCCTATCAAAGAGCCAAATAAAAAAGATAATTGTGAACTTGCTGGACATGATATCTGTAACATGCAGCCATCTACTGGCTGAACATTGGTTGGTTCTTTTTCTCTATCTGCTAAGTAGCATACATCTTTAATGATTTAAAAAATAAGTCACTAACAATTCAAAAATAAATTCCAACTTTTGCACTTCCAATTCTTGTTTTTAAAGTTTTTACAGTCATGAATAATATATGCTGTAAAGCCAATACATGCGGGAAAAATTACAGTCGAAAGAAATCAATAAAAGCCCCAAAGTATCATGACATCCAAGCCCATGAGTGCATAAGAAATTCTGACAACAGCTGATGTTTGAGTCTGTGGGACCTCAGTGTTTTCATTCTTTCCAATGTTTAGCCAGAAAAAAAATAGAGATGAAGAGTATTCAGAACATGAGGCGTTTTGCCTTCACTGGACAACGGAGGGAGTAGACCGGAGGGAGGAGAGAGAGTGCTTGGGAATGGCACACAGGAAATAGTTTACAGCAGGCCTCTGCAGTGAGCACTCTATCCTGCAGTACATGGCTTACTTCCTCAATCAGATCAACTTTAATAGGCATAGCCTTATAATCAGACACTGACAGTGATTTTGAAGACAAGGAGGAGCCTGATCTCCAAAACAAGCCCATCAGCAGTTAACAAATTTCACATCAAATCTAATTTAAAACTTTACATACAAGATGTTTGTTAGATGGGGCTGACATATACAGGCAAGCCCATAATTATTCATACCCCTGGCAAATTACTTTTATTCAACTAGCAAGTTTTGTTTTGATCAGAAATGACACAGGCGTCTCCGAAAAGACAAGACGATGTACAAGAGGCATCATTGTCTGCTAACAATTTCTTCTCCACTTATGCTGTGTGTTTTGGGTCATTGTCATGCTGAAATGTCCGCTGGTGCTCAAGGTCAAGTTTCTCTGCAGACTGCCTGATGTTGTTGTTGAGAATCTTCATGTATTGCTCTTTTTTCATGGTGCCATTTACTGTGACAAGGTTCCCTGGTCCATTGGCTGAAAAACACCCCCAAAGCATTAGGTTCCCACCACCATGTTTGACAGTGGGGATGTGTTCTTTGGGTTGAAGGCTTCTCCTTTTTTACGCCAAATGAAGGAAACATCATTGTGACCAAACAATTCAACTTTTGTTTCATCTGACCATAACACAGAGGACCAGAAGTCTTATTCTTTGTCTAGATGAGCATTTGCAAAGGCCAACCAAGCTTTTGCGTGCCTTATCTGGAGAATTGGCGTCCTCCTTGTTCTGCGTCCCTGGAACCCAGAAGTCTGCAGTGTCCGTTGGACTGTCTGCCTTGAGACATTGCCACCAGCAGAGCACAGATTCCCCAGGATGGCCTTGGTGGTGATCCTTGGATTCTTTTTCACCTCTCTAACTATCCTCCTGGCCAGCACAGGTGTCACTTTTGGCGTCCGACCATGTCCTCTGAGATTTTCCACAGTGTGGAACGTCTTATATTTTTTAATAATACTTTGCACTGTAGCCACTGGAACTTGAAAACATTTGCATATGGCCGTGTAGCACCTTCCTGACTTGTGAGCAGCCACAATGCGCAGCCGCAGGTCCTCACTGAGTTCCTTTGTCTTAGCCATTACTGTCCACAAACCACCTGCAGAGAGCTGCTGTTTTTAACCTGTTGAGTTGATTAAAACAGCTGTTCCCAATTAATCAGGGTAATTAGGATCCTTCACAGTTTGGACTATTTGGATTGGTATAGAACTTTGGATTTTCCCAGAGACTGTGAAAGTTTGTGAAGGGTATGAATAATTCTGGATATGACACATTTTGCCCAAATGTAAATAAACGCTGAGATATCTATTTTTTTCCCCCATCATGCCTATTGTACATCATCTTATTATCTTTTGGGAGACACATGTGTCATTTCCGGTCAACAAATAACTTACTGGTTGAATAAAACTAACTTTGAGTCAAAATTTGTCAGGGGTATGACTAATTATGGGCTTGAATATATATGTATATTCTAAATTCAGACAAATCCCAAGTATTATTCATACATGCAGTCTGTATTGCTCAGAATTGCCTGAAGTATCTTTACATGCGCCTTTATGGTTGTATTGATATAATAACATTATAATCTGGCAGGTCCACCAGACCAGTCAGCATTGGCAGATTATTTGAACACAGCACAAGGGTGACCAAATGTTATTGCTCATTCTCCAGTGTTGCAGACAGGCTGCAGCTTCTGGTGATGGTCCCCATTTCAAAATCTCACTTCTCAGCTTGTCAGAGAAATATTCTGTCGAGGTGGAGACAGTTTGACTTCTTAATGTCATTTAATGCAGGTGATGAGCTAATTGTTTCAAGCTTGTAATCATGTTTCCTGTTTTTGTTTGTGTGTGTTTGTGTTCAGATGTTAAACCAGAGCCAGACGTCGTCTACTCTTCACTGAAGTAGTCCACCAGTCCAACCACTGACGTCCAGCTGCTGGTCTATAATCCCCCTGCAACACAGATCAGAAGACAGCTTTTATTATTATGTTGTTATTGTGTTTTATGTCCTCAGAAACATCTCTGTTATTTAGATATTAGTCATGCTTGTTGGATCTCTCTCTTGTTTCTGTGGCAGAAATATGGTTTCTCTGCAGGATTAATAAACTTTTTATCTCATTTGTTTTTCTCGTGTGGTTTTGTGGGTTTAAAAAAGGTTTTAGATGGAAAATTTGACTTGTTCAAGTTTGGTTGTGGTTATCATTTATAATAAACCCCTACTCCAAAAAAACAACAGCACAGAAAAGATTAGGTACAGCCTCTGTTGTGCTTGACATTTTCCATGAAAGTTTTCACTTTTCTCAATTAAATAATTTAAACAGAAATTTCTCACAGCAGCTTTTTAAATATGAATTTTTTGCTATTTTTTTAAGTTTTTCTGTGATGAAAAACTGAGAATTTGAAAAGTTTGACTGCTGGTCATGTACAAAATAAACAATCTGAACAGGTTAACTTGGGCTTTAAGAAGTAATGATGATTTCTCGTCATATGAGACATTTCACAATTCGTCTTTTACAAAGACATTTACATCATTTATTTGTTGCTGGGAAACATTGATAGCACCTCACTCATTAGTTCATGATGAAAGCAGCGTGCTGCAGTGTAATAATAAACCTTTGGATTGTCTTTTCTCCACTCAGGAACTGTTAGCTGTACTCCTAGACATGGTGGTAGTTTTTTGGGTTTTTTTTTTTTTTTTTTGTGAGTTTGTGTGCCGTGGAATCTGAATTGTGTTACAAATGATTGTGTGCCAACATCAGCCCAGCAGCCAGACCCTGAACTTCAACAGGTCACAAAAGCAGCAATGATTTCAGCTGATGTTAAAAACATGACTTTTTATTTACATTTTTATTTACAATATTAAGTGCAGAGATAACGTGTGGTTTTCTGTCACATCCAGACATGTAATGGCATCTGGTGCACAGACATTATTAGGTCCGTGCTCCTTTCCGAGTGTGTGTAGCCACAGCGGTTGATCACATGATCAAATGTAAATGGTATTTTTTTTATCAGTCCTAATGTCATCTGTCTCTTAGTCTCATCTTCCTCACATCTTATTGTAGCTTTAAATAAAATACTCTTTTCTCATGTCTATGAAAATGTTTCAAAATAAATGGACAGGAAATTGAGAGTGTCTGTCTGCTGAAACACTGCAAGGCTGTCAGAGAAGGGAAAAGGAGAAGGAATCAGAGAGTGTTGTTTATGGTCAGTAGTTGAGGTGAATTAAGGTTATAATAATAATAGTTCTCATAATAATATACCAATTTTTATAAGATACAAGGAAATGGTTGCTAGAGGGTGCCGTTACTCTCCAGGCCACCAGAGGGTTTTGCATTACTATTTTTAAAGCCTGGTAGAATTGCAACCACATTTATTTTTTTGCATATGAAACTGAACGAGTTGTACTTACATCTTATGCCATCAGCTTGTCCTAGGTCACAGTTTCCTTCCACACATGGCTTTGCAAAAACTGCATAAAAAGCATGTGCAGCAACAAAAACATAATATTCCAGAAACACGCTTTGCCGATCTGATCGGCTGTTAAACTCAAGTTACACTGTTGGAAATAGTTTATTTTGATGCACATGCTATGTTTTTTGCAAATTTGCAGTATAATATTTATTTTCGTTTTTCCTGCAGTATATAAAAATTGGTGTATCTCAAAAATAAAACTATGAAGACACTCAAAATAAACTTCCTGTGGTTGGAAACTTTGAGGGATAAACCTCTGAAATTTCTCTAATTAGAAATATATGTAAAGAAAAAAACAAAAACGATTTTCAATTTTTTTGTAGTTTATTGCACTTTTTTTGCAATTTATGTAGTTACTATGGACTTAATGCAAACAAATTAAATAAACATATTAATAACTTATTAAAATTTGGGATAGCAACTTGAAATACTCTCAAAAATGCCACTACAGCATGTAAAAATATATAAATAAGCTCTGGGGGACTTGGTTCTGTGATAGGTCTTAAAGGGTTAAAAACAAACAAAAAATATTTTTGCCAGAAAATCAGCCAGATGGAGAATAAAGTGCTCCACTCTCCCCTATTCTTGAACAAACGCTCTGATTCAGTCCTTGAAATCAAAAGCATCCAATTCTTCAAGTTTAATTCCAGGACTGAGATCTGTATCTGCAGCTCAGATGGAGATTTTGTTTTAAAGTTTTTATTTTTATAATATATTTTAAATTTGTATTAAAGCCCAACCCTTTTATTATTAGGGGTGTGGCCTCTTTGATTGACAGCATGGGGCATCTGTAGCTGCTAACTGTGTTCTAGGCAGCTAATTGTTGTTCCTGCTGGACCTCTGACCGTGATTGTGCTGCTGTATCCTTTTTAATGCAATTATCTGACCAGTAATATGGCTGCTGTGCTGTGTGGCTAACTGAACTAACAGACCGTTCATGAAGCGCTCCAATTTTGGTGAGTGAAATCCTAGGATTTTATTTGTATGTTACTGAGCACCAGAGATGGGCAGTAACGCGTTACTTGTAACGCGTTACTGTAATCTGATTACTTTTTTCAAGTAACGAGTAATGTAAGGGATTACCATTGCAAAACGGTAATTAGATTACCGTTACTTTCACATAGGAACGCTGCGTAACTGCGTTACTAAAACCGTGATTTTTTGCGAGAGTGTCTCATGACAGTGACGTAAGCGAGTGCGACGTTCGTGACAACAGCTGTCTGCAGATCAACAATGGATAATATATCGAGTGCGGAGAGAGTATGAGCGTGCAGCGTTTAAAGCGCGGAAGTACTGACCTTACTTTGAGTTTGATTCCATAAAAAGTGACAAAAACATTAGTGTCTGTTGTGTGTGGGAAGAAAACTTCTTTTTACAGCGAAAAAAACCCCCTAAACTTCCAAGCAAGCACCGAGTGCGCTACGAGAAACTCACGGATTCTTCAACTGACCGCTGCGGCACACCTGCACCAGGGTAAACCTCCGCCTACCCCAGAACTGCTATACAGGTGAAAATAGAGCAACAGGACCGCTAGTCTTTGATTTTATTTATTTTCTGCTGTGTTTTACTTGCATCTATTTGAAAGAGTGAGTGTAAACACAAAAAAATATTTTATTTTATGTGCTGGAATGTGCAGAAAATAGGTTTAAATGTTAAACAAATTTCTTCCAGTCAGAGAATGTTGCATATAATTAAGTTTTTGCTTGATGCATAAAGTTAAAAGATTAAAACTAATAAAACAAGTTTTAAAAAGAGACTTTTTCCATTTGATTACATTTTGTATGATGGATTATGCAGAAAAAGTAGAATTGGGCAGAAAGATCTATCGCTTTATCACCTATTCAGGTTGTAAATTGTGTTTTTAAAAAGTAACTAAGTAACTAAGTAATTAATTACTTTGGAAAATAAGTAATTAGTAAAGTAACGGGATTACTTTAGGGGGGAAGTAATCAGTAATTAGTAACTGATTACTTTTTTCAAGTAACTTGACCAACACTGCTGAGCACTAATTAGCAGGTAGCTGTGTCTGCACCATGCATCTATGCAGATTAATGATGATTGGACACTTAGACTTTCATTTGTCTCTATCCAACGTTGTAGAAATTCATCTCATGTAAACAATAACGTGGCGCACAGCGTGATGTCAAAAAAGGCACACACCTTTGACATTGTGTGACTAAATCTCAGTGTTCCTCGTCCACATGTAAATGCAAAAATGAGTTTTCGAAAATCTCCACCCTGATGGGAGTTTTTAAAAATTTCAGTTTTCACTGATCCAAAAGGCCGTTTACATGTGGACGAAAGGCCGAAATGCATAGAAGAAGCTGCGTTTTCAAAAATACGCAGCTTACGCAGTACATTTCAAAAACTTTACATGTGGACGTAGCCTTAATCCTGTGTGAAAATACCAAATAATATTAAAAATAATCCTTTTACACTTTTAAAGAAGTAGTATTAAAGTATCTTCGATAAAGCCAGTGAAATCTCACAAACAATAAAGACCAAATTAATAAATGTCACGAATCGGCTGTGTGCAGGCAGGAAGAGGACCCAAAATGCAGGACTCGCAACACACGGGAATGAACTCAGGAAAATGCAGCTTTATTAACAGACTCAGGGAAATGACGCAGAACTAAACTAGACTGAGAAAACAAAATCTAAAACTCCACAGAGAGGCACACCAGGGATCACACAGCATGAGGGATGACGCAACACTGACACAGAGAAACACAGGGCTTAAATACACTGGGGAATAACGAGGGGAATGAGACACAGGAGGAGAGCACAGCTGGAAGGAATCAGACGTGACGAGAGCAAAGGGAAGCAAAACTAGAAACACTGACATGAGACACAGACCTTCAAAGTAAAACAGGAAACACACCGACTGAACTCTAGACATAAACTTAACAGAGACTGGGGAGAAGGAACATAGAGACCTGAAATGTGGGACAGAAGGGCACAGAGTTAACACCGGGAAACCAAATAACAAAACCTAAGAATTGGAACTCAGGAAGTACTAAAGAACTAGGGAGCTGGAAATACTTAGGACAGAAACCAAAACACAAGCAGTCATAATCCATGATAAAATCAAAAGTAAAACTCAAAACACTGGGTCACCAACCCAGGACCGTGACAATGAAAATATTATGCAAAACTTTATTAGCAATGAACAGACAGACTCACACAATGGGGAACTTTTAATGATGAAGCATTTTATTATATTAAAGGAGATGAATCAACAATATGTGAAAAGCTCTTGAAAGTTAAATTAAAATGATATGAGCTCCCTTTGGAGTTAAGTCGAACGTACTTCTCTCATTGGCTTCATAATACATAACACTCCAGCTACACTGATGGTAAATGGTAAAATGGCCTGTATTTATATAGCGCTTTAATAGTCCCCAAGGACCCCAAAGCGCCTTACATATCCAGTCATCCACACATTCACACACTGGTGATGGCAGCTACATTGTAGCCACAGCCACCCTGGGGCGCACTGACAGAGGCGAGGCTGCCGAACACTGGCGCCACCGGGCCCTCTGACCACCACCAGTAGGCAACAGGTGAAGTGTCTTGCCCAAGGACACAACAACCGAGACTGTCCGAGCTGGGGCTCGAACCGACAACCTTCTGATTACAAGGCGAACTCCCAACTCTTGAGCCACGATCGCCCCATGTGATGTCATCACATACAGCGTTTTTGTCTTCATTTTCTTCACTTGTTTCAGTACATGTGTGTAATTATGCTATAACAGCTGATCTCTACACGAGGATCAGTTTGTGTTGTTCGAACGTCACAGAACAAGTTTGATTTTACAAACAGCTGACTCACTCATTGCAATGAAAAAGATGCAATGATCTCTGAGATGAGTGATGATGTGAGATGTTACTTAATGTCTAATCTCAGGCTGAAATCCATCTGTCACATATGTGATCAGACTGTTTAAACAAGCTGGTTAAATCTGATGTGTTGATCTTTGAAGTTTCTTTTTTGCAGTTGTCTTAAGATTAGATCATTTTAACATATTTTCCATCACTAACGTTTCCAGTTATTTTCAGTGGATGACATGTTTTCCTTGAAATCACCCAAAATTTATTTTGAACTGAATATTTAGTGAAATTTCTTGTGACTAAATATAATGCTATGAATTTTGACCTGATTTTTCTTAAAGTTTTTTTCTTGATGTTTTCTTTTTGTTCTTCTATTGATCATAAAATCAATACAACTCCCAACAACAACAAAAGCAGCACCAAAAAGGACCGACTTGCTACAAGTCCAGGATGCCCCGTACTGACTTCATCCTCCTTCCCTCCTGCCTCCTTCCCTCCATCCTCTGTGTGTCCTCCTGTCTGACCTGCAGGTGAGAAACAGGTGTGAGGTGTCAGCTGTCAGGTAGGTGATGAGTGAAGAACAGAACAGAATCCATTTCCTCTTCAAACTGCTGTCAGACATTATCTACTGCACTCTGATCACATCACTCAGACCAGCTGCTTTCTACAAAGTCTCATCAACAACATCTTTAGAAACAAACATCAACAACCAGGAAGCAGCTTCACCTCTGATCACACACACACTCAACTCTACTCACTCACCTGGAGGATCAACAACACTCAGGTAGATGATGTTGAGCTCCCACGAGTGTATTTCTCCCATTAAGACTCGACACTCATATGTTCCATTATCAGCAGTTGTCACATCCTTCAGAATCAAAGACACGTCTCCATCCTTCATCTGTCTGTCCTGCAGATCCACCCGGTTCTTAAAAGATTGATGCTGGTTGTCTGGAGCAAACTGCCCATCCCGGTACACAACAACATGCTGTGTCCCCAGATCAGCTCTGCTCCACTCAAGAATTATGATGTTGTTGTTTGAAGCTCGACAGGGCAGAGTGACGTTCTGTCCAGACTCGGCTGTGATGATGTTTGGGTCTGAAAGAGAAACTAAACGAACAGCGAGGTTAAAGGAATCAAATACACAATGCAGCTTTGGATTAGTATGGTGTAACCTAATAATAGCAGCCTATGCTGTTTTCTTTCTGCTAACTATTTTTCTTACTTATAATCGTAAAGAATTCAACAAATAAAACTGCTGTTTTGTCTGAACGTTTCTTTCTGCCCTGTTTGTTTTCTACTCTGATCATTGGCTGAGTCTTTACCATTCTGGCTATTGTTCGATCCATTCGAATGGTAGTCTTCCACTTTCTTCCACGTCTCTCTGGTTTGACTTTCCATTTTAAAGCACTGCCGATCATTTTAGCTGAGCAGCCTATCATTTTCTGCACTTCTTCATATGATTTCCCCTCTCCAATCAACGTTTTGATTAAAGCACGCTGTTCTTCTGAACAATGTTTTGCACAACACGTCTTCCTCAGGTTTTCAGAAAGAATTGCATGTACATCATGTGCTGTGTTCATCCTTAAATACCACCTTAAATACCAGCACATTTCCACCTTTTTCTTCACATCATGAATGACCTCACTGATTGGACTCCACACTGCTATTATTTTGAACACGCCCCTTTCACTTAATTATTCAATTACACAGACTCAGGTGCATCCATATTATGAACGTTGGGTCTGTTGGTTTCTCTGAATCTACTACACCAGCAGTCTCCAACCATTTTTGCACCAAGGACCGGTTTATGTCTGACAATATTTTCATGGATTGGCCTTTAAGGTGTCGAGGATAAATACAACAAAAAAAAAAAACAGTAGCAGTACCAAAACAATACGATTTATTCGTAAGACATGGGAAAAGACCCAGGGAAACTGAGTTAACGATAAAAACCATAAAAAACAATAAAAACCCTGAAAACTATAAATTTCACACCTGAGCCTCAACTCTCATTGTACCAAACGACTCCAGTCCATGGCCTGGGGGTTGGGGACCGCTGTACTACACCTACTGGTAAATTATTTGCCATGTAATAATATGATTTATATCAAAAACACTGATTCCTCAGGTTAGTCATGTTGGACTGCTATTATTTTAACTCTATCTTTAAAACTATTGTTTGCATAAAGCAAGAAAACAGAAACAAACAAATAAAAAATTAAAAAATAAATAAAAACAGACAAATCTCTGTTACAGTTGTTTAGAACATTTATCTAAAATCTAAAATTCTCCCCTGTAAGAACTCATCTGTCATCACATTAACTATGAGGACAAACTCAGTTTATCTGTTTGTCAGTAAATTGTGTAGTGACTTTTTGAGCCTTTGAAAATAGGGGGAAATAATTAAAATTCCTGTTAATTGAAGATGAAGGGCAACCACAAACTACCAGCTTCAGTTTGTGGTGCGATTTTGTGAGAATGGATTTGAAGATTTCTGATATGCAATGTCTATATATCGACCCAACACAGTACAGAAAAGAAAGCATCCCTGTCATTATATCTCGAGTCTCTGCATGCTGCTTTTTCTGTAGCTACAGTACAGCGCTGAACAAAGACCTTTGTAGCTGTATACATACGACTGTATATGTATATGACTCCTAAAACTAAATGTTCAGTGCAAGTATTTGCCTCCTCCCTGATTTCTTACTTTTGAAATGTTTGTCAAACCTATCCAACCCTTCTCGGCCTTGTTAAATCCTAATTTAATCCGTAATGCATGCTCAGTCATCCAGGAAATCCCAAAAAGTTGATTCTGTTCATCTGGTAGTAACATTTTCAGTGATTAAAAACTTGAACAGAATCAACTTTTAGAACTGTGATTAACCACCAGGCCTGATCGCTGCCAGACCTGTTGAATCAAGAAATACATTAAATACATCCTGTCTGACAAAGTGAAGTTGGCTAAGGTTTTGGGAGTCCATTGAACCACGGGCCATTTTCCACAAATAGAAAACAAAAAACAAAAAAACAAATCAGGAAGGGGGCAAATACTTTTTCATTGCACTGTAACACTGACACACAAGTTGACTTGTTGTTTCTGTGCATTCTGGATCGCAGTGATAAATGTTAAGTCCACTCAGCCTCGTGTCACTTTCACATACACGGACATGTCGAGCCAATTCATAATTAACTCCTAAGGGAAATACTGTTAAAATATAAACCATCTTCTGTAAACATCACGGAAACATCATTTGGTTTTTATCAGCTAAAATCTCACCTGCAGAGACGAACACAAAGAGGGCAACACTGAACAAAATGGACCATGATGATGCCCTCACGGCAGCCATTTTTGATTTCGAGTTCTGCTACTGTTGTAACACCTTGAACACGTCACCTTTAAGCAAGTCGCATTAGAGTGACGTTTGGTAGGCTGGACTGTTGGATGAAACGATATAGGTGCATTGTAAGAAAAGAGTCACAATGGTAACAGCGAGGGATATTGTGACGAGCTTTGCACGTTCTGGTGGCTTTTGTTTGTTTTTGTTTTTTTCCACCTTTATGTAACTCGAGCTGGTTTTCAGCTGCTCTGCACACACACACACACTCACACACACACACACACACACACACACTCACACACACACACACACACACACACACACACACCGCCCTCCTCCGGTCCCGGCACCATCCTTGAAGGGGAGGCTGACGGAGATCAGGTGCATGTCAGCCTCCCCTGACACCACACCCTGAAACCACTGCTCCACCATATATATCCCTTGTTACAGTATGTACGTGTGTATATGTGTGTATATGTGTGTCTGTCAATGACTTAGGCAGAAATAAAAAGCAGGACTTTCCTTGTCTTTCGTTGCAAACAACATCACTCTCCAACTCTGATTATCCCACCAGCTAACAGCATCCCAGCAGCCAGCTCAACAGCTATTTTATTTCATCCATCAGCCTCCAATTTTTAAGAACTATGTTACGCCATGAATGACTTCTGCATGTTTTGTATCTCAGTTTGTTCTATTCAAAGATAGAAAACAGTGGAAAACATTTACTGCTGTTCTGTGGATATCCCTTAAAAACCTAAATCTTAAAAGCTAGAAATCCCATTTATTCCATTTTCCAAGTGTTGTTTCTGTTTTCCAGTCAAAACAGGATGTTGTGGAAGCAGTCAGCATGAGTCCCACATACAGACTGCTGTAGAGGTTTATTATGTAGGTCTGAGAACATCCTTCTAACATCCTGGAGATTTTGAATGTTTGAATATTGACATTTCCTGGAAGTTTTGTGTTGCACCTATACTTTGTTAGTTAAAGTACAGGCGTTATCAGTATAATCGTGTACCTGTCCCTCACTTGTTTTTCTATTGATGCTGTTTTGACTTTGTACAACTCAGATACTGTAGGCCATTCTGAGACACCTTCATATGGCTGTGAGATTTGATCAGACGTTTTCTAAGTGGAATTATTGACAATTATTTTAAAACAAACAAACCACTGAGCAGGATTGAAGTGCCAGAAACCTGCAGGTAGAAAGGATTTAATGAAAAAAACCTGCTTGACTTTCTCTCAAACCAACACTGTGACAAGAGATATTTTTAATCGTTGTTTGACACAAGCTTGAATGTGTGCAGAACTTTTATGCTACAAACACAAACCAAGACATTTAAAATGAGTGACTCAGTGTAGGCAGTTATTCGAGTGTGGCATGATCATCTACAGCATTGCTCATGTCTTTAAAAAGAGAAAATGAAAAAATATAAATAAATGAATAAAAGATTCAAGATGAAATGAAGTTGTCATTATACCTGTGGAGAAGCAGTTCTACAGTTTTGCTTGACTTTCAAGACGAGATAAAAGTGTTTAAACTCTGAGGCCTCCTACATCTTACTGCCTGTGACCCAGAAATAAATATCCACGTTGCAGCAGGGCTACAATGCAGGATGTACAGGTATATCCTGTACAAGAGTTTTTACCTCCACTGTGTAAAAGAAGTGTGTGGGACACAGCTTGAATATAAAAAGTATGGAGGAAGGAAGACTACATGTATAAAATCATAGGCTAATACAGGGCTACAACAACAATTTATGCTACAACAATTTATGATGCAGTTTCTTTTAGACGTTATATATGACATGGCTTTTAAATTAGACTCCTTGCCGAGAACACTTCATTTAGTTAAACTCCTGTTGCCTTGCCTCCTATCTCCTCATAATTCTTCCTCAGCTCCCATTCTCACCCGTCTGGTGTGAGGGACTAAGACACAGGAAATGACACGAAGAATGAGAAAAAGATAAAAGGCTTTAAGCTGTGAGTCCTCCTGCATTGTTCCAGTGTGAACCAGAAAAGTCATTGAAACAGTTCTTCCTCTTTAACTAGATGGAAATTGTTTTTAGCTGCGAGTTTTGTGTATGTGTGTGTACTAGTACGCATCGCTGTGTTTGAACCAATAGAAAAGCTCCTCCTCAGAGGAAGAGGGCGGGCTTTACTTGGTGTCAGTGACAGAAATGAAAAAAAGCTGAAATGAGTAAGAAGAACGATGAAGGAAACATTTCTGCTGTGTCTGCTCTGTAAGTAGAATCTCTGTGTTTGTTTCATCAGCTGTTTTTTAAAGTAATTAATTTATTAATAATTTTTTTATATTCATTATTTTCTTATCAAAACTTTATTGAAACATGTTGCTGACAACAAATTGAGGTGAAAAACCCCCCCCAAAACAATTTAAGTCTGTTTACTGATCTGAAACATGTCAGTGTGACAAGCATACAAAAACCTAAGAAATCAGGAAGGGACCCACTAGTTCAGAAATCTGAAGTTGTCCCAAATGAAGACTAAACAGATTACAAAAACAAGAAACATTAAGAAACATTTTGGGCTTCTCAAGTTAAGCTTTCCTGCACATCAAGGCAAAGTCAGGTGGTCCATATTTTCAACCAAAGTTCAGTGTAGCTGCTGTCTGTTGAGAAAACACCGATTTGTGAAACATGATTATTGGACAGGTCTTTTCTTCAGTAACTGTGCCCAAGACATTTTCTCTTTGAGGATCCCTGTCTGAGCAACGTGCCCCCTTGTTTCTCATCATTAATAGAGAGCTTGGCAAAGACATGATGAAACACAATCAGAGATGGTGCTTAATAAAGATCCCCGCTGTCTCAAAGTCTCAAAGTCATCTTTACAACCTTATGAATTAGTCACAACACATTGGCTGCCCACTCAACATGCAGACAGGCAAACACAGGCATGAAGTCAGATGGACACAATAAGATTTTCACTGTTATTGAAGAAAAGAGTGTTCACAGCTGGCTTTAACATAGACCTGAATTTTACATATTTAATATTTTCATTAAATCTACAATCATTTCATTTCAAATTATCAATGAAAAGTATGAGAAACAAGTAAAATTTGCAGCATTACTCTCAGTTTATAATAAAATGTACATTTTCTTTTTATCTTATACTGTTTGCTTACAAATGATGGCATGTTATTGCATCATCTAAGGCTTCTAAACTGGAAATGTGACAGATGATAAACTAAAGCATCCACTCTTACAGTGAGCACCTTCTTTGGTTCTTGATGTTCACCTCAAAGTGTCATTTCTTTAGTTCTGATCTCACTGCTGAGCTGCAGAACAAACCAAGGTCAGTAACCTTCTTCTGTCACAGTTTAAACCTGATAAATGCTCACTGATATGACCCGTTTGGGTTTATGTTTGTATATTGGATCTTTAAAAAATGATAGCCGCAATGCAGATACAGCAAAACATCCTTTTAACAATGGTAATGTCATTTTAACTCTCACAGCTCGTCTGACTGTGAGTCCCAGCAGCTCTCAGTTCTTTAAAGATGACTTTGTGTCTCTGAGCTGTGAGGAGGACGACAGCTCTGCTGGATGGACTCTGAGGAGAAACACAAGCAAAGAAACCAAGACCCAGTGTGGAGCTGAGTGGGGCAAATCTACTGGGAATTCCTGCAGTATCAGCTATATCTTAACAGAGGACAGTGGAGTTTACTGGTGTGAGTCCAGAGAGGGTCCCATCAGTAACATGGTTAACCTGACAGTCACTGGTAAGCTGAGTGTGTGGAGTTAGTGTTGATGAAGCTGTGTGTAAATGGATGAAATGCTGTAGTTTGTCTCTGTGTTGAGGTGGATCAGTGATCCTGCAGAGTCCTGTCCTCCCTGTGATGGAGGGAGATGACGTCACTCTGCTCTGTAAAACAAAGACCACTCCCTCCAACCTCCCAGCTGCTTTCTATAAAGATGGCTCCCTCATCAGGAAGCAGCCTACAGGTCACATGACCATCCAGCATGTTTCCAGGTCTGATGAAGGCCTCTACAAGTGTGACATCAGCGGTCATGGAGAGTCTCCATCCAGCTGGATCACTGTCACAGGTGACACACTCACCTGTCTGTGTTTCTGCAGCTTTCAACATTCACAATGTGACGACAACTTAATGACTGTGTTTGCTTTATTTTAGACAAACACACCACCACACCTCCACCTACATTCACACCTCCACCTATATCCACCTCTTCATCACTCTCCTTTCCTGTTCTCTCTGTGTTGTCATCTGTTGGATCAGTCATTGCGTTTGCTCTCCTGTTAATGAGATGCATTTGTAGGAAAGGTAAAGTTGATATTCGGACATCTAAGCTTTTTTAGAGTTTGTATTCAATATAAATATATGTGTGTGTACGTACCTACTGATTGTATTGACTGTGAATTAACTTGTTAATGAAGCAACAATGTTACAAAACTGTGTGCCTGCTTAGTGAGGTATGGTCTGTTAGGAAAGACAGGATTTTAGATCCTCAGTTGGTTTGTAAACTGGAAATTGGCAACATGGTTTACAAATTTACACTATCTAACCTCCAATGATTTAGACTTGGTTTTAAGTTGATGGACATTACTGTGTTTTCATAATAGTTTATACAAGTTAATAGATGATTAAAGAGATTATGCATTATAAATAGCTAGATAAATACAAAATGGTGAATGATTAGGAACAAACTGAACATTCTTTATTTCTGAATTAGGGCTCAAGTTTAACCCTGAAATTAAAATTTTTATTATTATTTTTAAGTGTGTGTGTGTATATCACATGGTGCTTACAGAGTGTTGTTCTTTAACCCTGAAATCACAATTATTTTTATTATTTTTGAGTGTGTTTGTGTGTGTGTGTGTGTGTGTGTGTGTGTGTATATCACCAAGTGTTGTTCTTTGTGTGCTGAACTGTCTGTGGTCTGTGGTTAATAGACACTAACAGGTCTGCAGTCGTCCAGTTTCCTGTTTGTCATCATAAAAAACAATATATATGTGTTATATGTTATACATATGTGCTTTATATTTAGATGATACCAACATTTTAGAAGCATCTAGATATAAATTCTGAATCTGACTGTATTAAACTAAATAATCTCAAATGAAAAGATCTGAGTCTCTATGATCTGAGTCCTGTTCACATAATGATTTTTGCAGTAGCCACTAGTTTACAAAGACCTCTATTATCACCTGCATAACCTACAGTGATGCCCTCTGTATGTGTTTTATTGTGCAGACACTGATAAAGATGCAGTCTACTCAACAGCAAGAACAAAAGACATCAAAAACAAGGACAACAAGTCAAAGATCAGAGGTACAGCTCCTGTTTACAGCTAAAACTGAGGCCGAGCTTTGATCTAACATATTTAAACCTTTGAAATTGTATAGTATAATTCACCATCTTTACCATCATATTAGCTTGTTAATATTTAGTAATTGGCCCTGTGTGCATTGGTGGGAACATTGCAGGTTTTGTGTGTGTGTGTGTGTGTGTGTGTGTGTGTGTGTGTGTGTGCGTGTATGCGTGTGTGTGTGTGTGTGTGTGTGCGTGTGTGCGTGTGTGTGTGTGTGTGTGTATGCGTGTGTGTGTGTGTGTGTGTGTATGCGTGTGTGTGTGTGTGTGTGTGTGTGTGTGTGTGTGTCAACAGCAATATGCTGTCTGTGAGGCCTGAAGCAAAGAAGCTTGATTAATAATCTACATTTGACTACAGTTATATTTTCAACATTGATGTAGGAACAGATCGGGCGGTTTAATGGTGACCATTACTGTTTTAGAAGGAACAGAATATCTTTTTGTCCAAATTGCAACTCATTTTCTTAGGGACACGTGTAACCTTAAAGGTGCTACTGCATTGATTCACCCTCCTAGTATGTGTGCTAAATGAAAGGTGTGTTGTGACTTTTGATTCAAATCTGTGCTAGTTAATATTTTATAACCTGTGTTAATGAGACATAATTGCCAAAATCAGCTCACACAGTCCTTTAATACAAGAACTTTTTAATTGTCTGCAGTTAAAACCACAGCTGCAGCTTCCTCCTGGTGCGAGAACATGCTTACTTTGTGCTCTGTGGTGAAGAGTGTCAGTCTGCATTAAAAAAAGTTGCCAGTTTTGCGGCCGTCCACCTGCCTTTTCACAGAAATGCCCCCACTTCTATGTGGTCATTGTGTGTTTCACAGCAGAGGTGTTAGGATGAGGAAAAAAAACTCATCAGATGCTGTGGTTTATGAAAACCATCACTGAATCTTTTCATGCTGCTGCATAAAAGAAAACAGTAACACAGGTTTTGTTGTAGTGCAGTAATATAACAGCAGTCATTCTGTTGTAGTAACTGAAATCTCTTTATTCTGCAGACACAGAATCAGTCGCTGTATACTCAGCAATGAGAAGTGAAGGCATCAGTCATGGTCTAAAAACCATCAGAACAAGAAGGCCCAGGTACAGCTGCTCTGTATGTCTTAATGTATGTTCAATTAACCAGGTAAGAAAGTCCCAGAAAGTTGATTCTGTTCATCTGGACTTGGAGAAACGAACATGCTGCACAGTGAAAGCAGAACCCAACAGAAGCCAGTTTATTTATTCAGATAATGCTCATTTTCTTTTTTTTAACTGGACTTCTTTTTATTTGATTTCCTGTCATTTATATCCTGTTCATGGTACATATTCATATCAAATATGACCAGCATTTCTAAAAATTAAATTAGTGTATGCACAAGTAATCCCTGTGAACCAGTTGTTGTTCTACTCCTTAATTTATATGAGGTCAAAGAGGGGGGACTTAAAATTAATATTTTGAAAGGAGCAAAAAAGCTCCTTTAAATTTGGTTACATAACATCTTTTTGTGGTGTCTGATTTAACAAGGAGAAATCCTGTACAATGGAAATAGATTTTGATAACGACCAGTTTCCCATCAAAGAGCCAAATAAAAAAGATAGTTGTGAACTTGCTGGACATGATATCTGTAACATGCAGCCATCTCATGGCTGAACATTGGTTGGTTCTTTTTCTCTATCTGCTAAGTAGCATACATCTTTAATGATTTAAAAAATAAGTCACTAACAATTCAAAAATAAATTCCAACTTTTGCACTTCCAATTCTTGTTTTTAAAGTTTTTACAGTCATTAATAATATATGCTGTAAAGCCAATACATGCGGGAAAAATAACAGTTGAAAGAAATCAATAAAAGCCCCAAAGTATCATGACATCCAAGCCCATGAGTGCATAAGAAATTCTGACAACAGCTGATGTTTGAGTCTGTGGGACCTCAGTGCTTCATTCTTTCCAATGTTTAGCCAGAAAAAAAATAGAGATGAAGAGTATTCAGAACATGAGGCGTTTTGCCTTCACTGGACAACGGAGGGAGTAGACCGGAGGGAGGAGAGAGAGTGCTGGGGAATGGCACACAGGAAATAGTTTACAGCAGGCCTCTACAGTGAGCACTCTATCCTGCAGTACATGGCTTACATCCTCAATCAGATCAACTTTAATAGGCATAGTCTTATAATCAGACACTGACAGTGATTTTGAAGACAAGGAGGAGACTGATCTCCAAACAAGCCCATCAGCAGTTAATAAATTTCACATCAAATCTAATTTAAAACTTTACATACAAGATGTTTGTTAGATGGGGCTGAGATATACAGGCAAGCCCATAATTATTCATACCCCTGGCAAATTACTTTTATTCAACTAGCAAGTGTTGTTCAGGCGTCTCCCAAAAGATAATAAGACAATGTACAAGAGGCATCATTGTGGAGAAAAAATTTCTCAGCTTTTATTTATATTTGAGCAAAAAGTATCATCTCCAGAATTATTTATACCCTTCACAATAATCAATTGAAAAGCCTTTATTGGCTATTACAGCAATCAAACGCTTCCTATAATTGCAGACCAGCTTTGCATGTCTCCACAGGCATTTTTTCCCATTCATCTTTAGCAATGAGCTCCAAATCTTTCAGGTTGGAGGGTCTTCTTGCCATCACCCTGATCTTTAGCTCCCTCCACAGATTCTCAATTGGATTCAAGTCAGGACTCTGGCTGGGCCGCTGCAAAACGTTAATGTTGTTGTCTGCTAACCATTTCTTCACCACGTTTGCTGTATGCTTTGGGTCATTGTTGTGCAGAAATGTCCACTGGTTCCCAAGGCCAAGTTTTTCTGCAGACTGCCTGATGTTGTTGTTGAGAATCTTCATGTATTGCTCTTTTTTCATGGTGCCATTTACTGTGATAATGTCCCCTGGTCCATTGGCTTAAAAACACCCCCAAGGCATTATGTTCCCACCACCATGTTTGACAGTGGGGATGGTGTTCTTCGGATTGAAGGCTTCTCCTTTTTTACACCAAATGAATGTGTCATTTCCGGTCAAAAAATAACTTACTGGTTGAATAAAACTAACTTTGAGTCAAAATTTGTCAGGGGTATGACTTATTATGGGCTTGACTATATATGTATCTGGTCATTTTGTAAATTCTAAATTCAGACAAATCCCAAGTATTAATCATGCATGTAGTCTGTATTGCTCAGAATTGCCTGAAGTATCTTTACATGCACTTTTATGGTTGTATTGATATCATAACATTATAATCTGGCAGGTCCACCAGACCAGTGAGCATTGGCAGATTATTTGAACACAGCACAAGGGTGACCAAATGTTATTGCTCATTCTCCAGTGTTGCAGACAGGCTGCAGCTTCTGGTGATGGTCCCTGTTTCAAAATCTCACTTCTCACCTTGTCAGAGAAATATTCTGTCGAGATGGAGAGAGTTTGACCTCTTAATGTCATTTAATGCAGGTGATGAGCTAATTGTTTCAAGCTTGTAATCATGTTTCCTGTGTTTTGAACTGTTTGTGTTCAGACGTTAAACCAGAGCGAGACGCCGTCTACTCTTCACTGAAGTAGTTCACCAGTATAACAACTGACGTCCAGCTGCTGGTCTGTAATCCCCCTGCAACACAGATCAGAAGACAGCTATATGTTGAAAAGATGTGTATACATTTTATGTCTTTTTCTTGTGTAAACTCAAAAATCTAATCTAATTTTTTAGGTTAAAAACTTTTATTATTATGTTGTTATTATGTTTTATGTCCTCAGAAACGTCTCTGTTATATAGATATTAGTCATGCTTGTTGGATCTCTCTCTTGTTTCTGTGGCAGAAATATGGTTTCTCTGCAGGATTAATAAACTTTTTTTCTCATTTGTTTTTCTCGTGTGGTTTTGTGGGTTTAAAAAAGGTTCTAGATGGAAAATTTGACTTGTTCAGGTTTGGTTGTGGTTATCATTTATAATAAACCCCTACTCCAAAATAACAACAGCACAGAAAAGATTAGGTACAGCCTCTGTTGTGCTTGACGTTTTCCATGAAAGTTTTCACTTTTATCGATTCATAAATTTAAACAGAAATTTCTTACAGCAGCTTTTTAAATATGATTTTTTTGCTAATTTTTAAAGTTTTTCTGTGATGAAAAACTGAGAATTTGAAAAGTTTGACTGCTGGTCATGTACAAAATAAACAATCTGAACAGGTTAACTTGGGCTTTAAGAAGTAATGATGATTTCTCGTCATATGACACATTTCACAATTTGTCTTTTACAAAGACATTTACATCATTTATTTGTTGCTGGGAAACATTGATAGCACCTCACTCATTAGTTCATGATGAAAGCAGAGAGCTGCAGTGTAATAATAAACCTTTGGATTGTCTTTTCTCCACTCAGGAACTGTTAGCTGTACTCCTAGACATGGTGGTAGTTTTTTTTTGTGTGTGTGTGTGAGTTTGTGTGCCGTGGAATCTGAATTGTGTTACAAATGATTGTGTGCCAACATCAGCCCAGCAGCCAGACCCTGAACTTCAACAGGTAACAAAAGCAGCGATGATTTCAGCTGACGTTAAAAACATGACTTTTTATGTACATTTTTCGAGTGTGTATAGCCACACATGATCACATGATCAAATGTTAAAGGTATTTTTTTTTATCAGTCCTAATGTCGTCTGTCTCTTAGTCTCATCTTCCTCACATCTTATTGTAGCTTTAAATAAAATACTCTTTTCTCATGTCTATGAAAATGTTTCAAAATAAATGGACAGGAAATTGAGAGTGTCTGTCTGCTGAAACACTGCAAGGCTGCCAGAGAAGGGAAAAGGAGAAGGAATCAGAGAGTGTTGTTTATGGTCAGTAGTTGAGGTGAATTAAGGTTATAATAATAATAGTTCTCATAATAATATACCAATTTTTATAAGATACAGGGAAATGGTTGCTAGAGGGTGCCGTTACTCTCCAGGCCACCAGAGGGTTTTGCATTACTATTTTTAAAGCCTGGCAGAATTGCAACCACATTTTTTTTTTTTTTTGCATATGAAACTGGACGAGTTGTACTTATGCCATCAGCTTGTCCTAGGTCACGGTTTCCTTCCACACATGGCTTTGCAAAAACTGCATAAAAAGCATTTGCATTATAATATTTATTTTCGTTTTTCCTGCAGTATATAAAAATTGGTGTATCTCAAAAATAAAACTATAAAGACACTCAAAATAAACTTCCTGTGGTTGGAAACTTTGAGGGATAAACCTCTGAAATTTCTCTAATTAGAAATATATGTAAAGAAAAAACACAAAAACGATTTTCAATTTTTTTGTATTTTATTGCACTTTTTTGCAATTTATGTAGTTACTATGGACTTAATGCAAACATATTAAATAAACATATTAATAACTTATTAAAATTTGGGATAGCAACTTGAAATACTCTCAAAAATGCCACTACAGCATGTAAAAATATAAAAATAAGCTCTGGGGAACTTGGTTCTGTGATAGGTCTTAAAGGGTTAAAAACAAACAAAAAATATTTTTGCTAGAAAATCAGGCAGATGGAGAATAAAGTGCTCCACTCTCCCCTATTCTTGAACAAACGCTCTGATTCAGTCCTTGAAATCAAAAGCATCCAATTCTTCAAATTTAATTCCAGGACTGAGATCTGTATGTGCAGCTCAGATTGAGATTTTGTTTTAAAGTTTTTATTTTTATAATATATTTTAAATTTGTATTAAAGCCCAACCCTTTTATTATTAGGGGTGTGGCCTCTTTGATTGACAGCATGGGGCATCTGTAGCTGCTAACTGTGTTCTAGGCAGCTAATTGTTGTTCCTGCTGGACCTCTGACCGTGATTGTGCTGCTGTATCCTTTTTAATGCAATTATCTGACCAGTAATATGGCTGCTGTGCTGTGTGGCTAACTGAACTAACAGACCGTTCATGAAGCGCTCCAATTTTGGAGAGTGAAATCTTAGGATTTTATTTGGATGTTACTGAGCACTAATTAGCAGGTAGCTGTGTCTGCACCATGCATCTATGCAGATTAATGATGATTGGACACTTAGACTTTCATTTGTCTCTATCCACCGTTGTAGAAATTCATCTCATGTTAACAATAACGTGCCACATAGCGTGATGTCAAAAAAGGCACACACCTTTGACGTTGTGTGACTAAATCTCAGTGTTCCTCGTCCACATGTAAACGCAAAAATGAGTTTTCGAAAATCTCCACCCTGGTGGGAGTTTTTTCACTGATCCAAAAAGCCGTTTACATGTGGACGAAAGGCCCAAACGCATAGAAGCTGCGTTTTCAAAAATACACAGCCTATGCAGTACATTTCAAAAACTTTACTTGTGGACGTAGCCTTAATCCTGTGTGAAAATACCAAATAATATTAAAAATAATCCTTTTACACTTTGAAAGAAGTAGCATTAAAGTATCTTCGATAAAGCCAGTGAAATCTCAGAAACAATAAAGACCAAATTAATAAATGTCACGAATCGGCTGTGTGCAGGCAGGAAGAGGACCCAAAATGCAGGACTCACAACACACGGGAATGAACTCAGGAAAATGCAGCTTTATTAACAGACTCAGGGAAATGACGCAGAACTAAACTAGACTGGGAAAACTAAACCTAAAACTCCACAGAGAGGAAAACCAGGGATCACACAGCATGAGGGAGGACACAACACTGACACAGAGAAACACAGGGCTTAAATACACTGGGGAATAACGAGGGGAATGAGACACGGGAAGAGAGCACAGCTGGAAGGAATCAGACATGACGAGACCAAAGGGAAGCAAAACTAGAAACACTGACATGAGACACAGACCTTCAAACTAAAACAGGAAACACACCGACTGAACTCTAGACACATAAACTTAACAGAGACTGGGGAGACAGAACATAGAGACCTGAAATGTGGGACAGAAGGGGACAGAGTTAACACCAGGAAACCAAATAACAAAACCTAAGAATTGGAACTCAGGAAGTACTAAAGAACTAGGGAGCTGGAAATACTTAGGACAGAAACCAAAACACAAGCAGTCATAATCCATGATAAAATCAAAAGTAAAACTCAAAACACTGGGTCACCGACCCAGGACCGTGACAATAAAAATATTACGCAAAACTTTATTAGCAATGAACAGACAGACTCACACAATGGGGAACTTTTAATGATGAAGCATTTTATTATATTAAAGGAGATGAATCAACAATATGTGAAAAGCTCTTGAAAGTTAAATTAAAATGATATGAGCTCCCTTTGGAGTTAAGTCGAACGTACTTCTCTCATTGGCTTCATAATACAGAACACTCCAGCTACACTGATGTCATCACAGACAGCGTTTTTGTCTTCATTTTCTTCACTTGTTTCAGTACATGTGTGTAATTATACTATAACAGCTGATCTCTACACGAGGATCAGTTTGTGTTGTTCGAACGTCACAGAACAAGTTTGATTTTACAAACAGCTGACTCACTCACTGCAATGAAAATGATGCAATGATCTCTGAGATGAGTGATGATGTGAGATGTTACTTAATGACTAATCTCAGGCTGAAATCCATCTGTCACATATGTGATCAGACTGTTTAAACAAGCTGGTTAAATCTGATGTGTTGATCTTTGAAGTTTCTTTTTTGCAGTTGTCTTAAGATTAGATCATTTTAACATATTTTCCATCACTAACGTTTCCAGTTATTTTCAGTGGATGACATGTTTTCCTTGAAATCACCCAAAATTTCTTTTGAACTGAATATTTAGTGAAATTTCTTGTGACTAAATATAATGCTATGAATTTTGACCTGATTTTTCTTAAAGTTTTTTTCTTGATGTTTTCTTTTTGTTCTTCTATTGATCATAAAATCAATACAACTCCCAACAACAACAAAAGCAGATTTGTATCTGTCTCAACACGACACTCATATATTCCAGTGTCATTAATCGTCACATTCTTCAAAATCAAAGACACGTCTCCATCCTTCATCTGTCCGTCCTGCAGGTCTGCCCGATCCACAAACGATGAATGCTGGTTTTCTGTATCAAAATTCTTGTCCCGGTAGAAAAGAACATATTCATATTCATCTCCCAGGTCAGCTCTGCTCCACTCTACAACAATAATGGGCTTGTTTATGTTTGGCGCTCGACATGGGAGAGTGGTGTTCTGTCCAGACTTGGCTGTGATTTGTTTCTGGTCTGAAAAAGGAAACAACACAAAGTAGAGAATTCAAAGGTCAAAGAACAACTGTTTACTTCTTCAGCAGCCAGAGATCTTCCTTAGCTCTGTTAACCTGGCCCTGTACCATGGAGCAAGTTCAACATTTCCAGGTTATCTCTGTTATCTGAATTCGTCTACCCTAACACTGCTGATCAGAATACGTAGTTACACAACACTGGTTATCAACTCGAAAAGTTAACACAAGGTTTCCTGATCTCAGTACAGCCAAATGTAGTTTAGTATTAGTATGAATTTGTCTGTGCTTTAAATGTTTCAGTCAGTAAGACTGGAAACAAGCTGCAATATTAAGAGACTCAGAGAATAAGGACATAGTTTTGAAAAGCCTCAAAAAATTATTTGGATTACAGCGACAGATGTTGATTCCACTCAGCCTCACGTCGCCTTTACACACGCAGACAAAAGAATCAACATGAAACAAAAAACACAGTGTTACTGTTAAGCCAAGCTGGAACTTCTTTTTCTCCAAACCAAATGCAGACATTGTTGGATTTTTTTCACCTGCTGAGACGAACATGAAGCTAAAAAGTAAAATCCAGCAGTGTGACGCAGTTCCAGCAGTCATTTCCGTGTTATTTCGCTTTGCCGATGTCAGATCAGTCTAAAGGACGATGTGATAAACCAGATTGAACTTGAATTGAGTTCAAGTCCGGAATTAAATTCAATATTAAATCCAATACTAAATAATAAAACTGAAGGACTGTGATGACAGAGTTTAGCCACCTCAACAAACTGCGCTTGCGTGGTCACGTGACGAATGTGACGTCAGTTACGTTTGTCAGAGCCGAATAAAAGCACGGATTTACAAAAGGAGAAAGGAGAAAATAATCATAAAATATGAAAAAATGAAGTCAGCCCAAGTGTCTCATTTGTCAGTCACTAGTGGGGAAACATCTTTGTTACAGACGGCTTGACTTTGAATTCTGGCTTAGCCTTTAATGAGAGTGTTGGCACGCTTAAGTTTGCTCGATGACTTAGTGAGCAAGAGAGACTACTTCATCATCTTCTTTGTTTGAATCAATAGAAAAATAACACTAAACTAAATATAGTAAATATATATATATCTTTGTTTGTAAGAGCTAAATCGCTAATGCAGACAAACACAAAGTTACCAACAAATACACAGTTCCAACAGACATTTCCACATTAACTAGTTCTGCTGATCTGATACTTCGACACTGTAAATGTCTGAGGATTCTGGTATTCAGTGAATATCACAAGCTGAGTTCAAAACCTAATCAAACTTGACAAAATCCAAGTTTTAAAATACGATTAAAGTCACTGATTGTGAGAACAAATGTGTGTTTGCAGCTGCTGCACCTGTTTGCCTTTAGCAGATATTACATGATGATGACTTCAAACATAACTGCTTCAAAGGGTTCAAGTGAAAACAAAAAGAATACAAAAAATAAAATGACTTGTATGTGCGCTATTTGTATGTATTGCAACAGTTGTTTCAATAGTACTCACAGCTCCTTCACGCTTCCCGGGATCCTCCATTTGTAGGCTGTAACTCTGCATTTGTGAGGTTCGTATCTACCAAGACAATGAACAAGCTTCCCTAAGCAAAGCACTTTATAACTCAGATTATCCTATTAACGTCACAACAGGCCAACAGCCAACTAAATATGTGTTCAATAAATACCAAAAGTTTAATCCAGTTCCCAGAAACTCACACAGTCACACTTTCCAAGACTGTCCATCATAACCATAACTCTAACCCTGCATAAGGCTCCAGGGATTTATTAGGAAAGTGCATACCAATAACTGATGTAATCGGAAAATAACGCCAGAAAACATTTAAATAGAAAACCAGGTCACCAGAACTTTCTCTTAAAATAACTAAGTAACTGTAATAGGACACAATGCATATTTTTATATTATCAATACTTAATTAAACCTTGAATACATATAGTCTCTTTATGACACAAAGAGAAAACCTACAATTACAAATGAACTAATAAGTAAAAAAGTAATAAAACTGTTGTTTTCTTAGACTCGAGCAGACAAGACTGAGGACTGTTCACTGCGTGGAGATCACTTTTAACTAAAAGGTTGCACATAGAAATTTAGATGGCAACAGATGGCTGACCTTTGTGGTTATTAAAAACCCAAAAGATAGAAAAAAAAGCTTTTAAGAGATAAAAAGAGCCTGAAAAAATGTTTGTGTCTAAAACTCAGATGGACCAGAGGCTGTTTCTATCAGACTGAATTCAGCGCCTTAAATACGATCTGTTGGCCTGCTGTGTGAGCAAATTTATGACTTTCAGCTGTGTGGGTTTTCAGAATCTGAGATTAATTCACAATTGAAAGCCCTAAATTTCCACACAGCGATTTATCACCTCTGAATAATCTAAGAGTCATTTTGATCCCAAAAATCTTCTTCAGATCTGGGGGCTGGTTTGTGGCTCCACAGCAGGGCGAGAGTTGGAGCAGTGGGTAACCTGGTCATGCCTTCCATATTTCAGTGCAATGCTGGGACCTGACGTGGGAGCGTGTGCTGTAAGATGTAGGATGCTCAATTTTTGCTTTTGTTACTTGCGGTTTACATTTGATTGTTTTGTCTTCCCAGTGTCCTGCTCTGTCTCGTAAAGTTTCCATCTCTATGAAGTAGTTCTCTGTTTAGTTATGTCCCGTTTTATTTTGATAGTCCTCTGTCTCTCGTGCCTTGCTTTTAGCTTTCCGTCCCCTTGTTTTGTTATCAGCTTTCATTGAGATGCATTTAGTTTCCCCAAGTGTCTCTACTTTGCTCTGATTAACTTCCTTTGTATGTATAGCTCAGCTTTCCCTTTTTTGGTTTTGTTTGTTCTTAGATATTTGAATTCTACATTAAAGGCCTGTTTTGTTTTGTTTGTCTTTTGTTTTTTGTTTAGATGTTTGTGTTCTTGGACTCCAAGGCATGCTTACATGATTGAATAATTCAGAATAATCCTTCTTTATCTGATACTGGGACTTTGTCCTGTCCTTTAATTCATCCCCTGTCTGAAACAAGCTGTTTTAGCTCCTCCCCTTTAAGGGGACCCTCCCTTTCTTGGGGAAAATACTTAGACGCCTATGCTATCAGTCAGGGCTGTGTGCTTGAGCTGACCATAGGAATTGCCCCTCTCTGAATTAGACCCAAGTGCAGGAGAAACTGAGAGTTCATATCGGTCTGCAGACTGAGCTTTTAGTAAAAAAAAGGAACATACATACATGTACATAAACTGGCCCACTCCATTTAAAGTAGAACCAGCCACGAAGGATTCATTTAAACCTAACAGAAAAAGAGAAAAGAAAAGAACTGGTGAAGGAAAACCCCTCATAGATTTTCGCTTTCTTTCTCAGTGCTTGCAATGAGTTTTGAACAATTTTGAAGATTTCTCCTTACAGGTGAAACTCAAAAAAAATAGAATATTATCTTTTTACACAGATTAAGTTAATGGCAATGGCAGATTTCTTTGTTCTATGTATTGATCACATATTTTAACGTTATCACTTTAGAAATAGTGAAATCACTTTCTCACTTGGTTATATGCATGTAGAACAGCATCAAAAATGGGCCTTGTGTTCTATCACACATAGACACACACACACAGAGTGGGGCCATTGTAAGTTCATGTGAGACATTAAACAGATAGTGAGGCTCCTTCTCCTTATCAGGGAGGGGGAAGAAGGGAGGTAACGGCTAAGTGAAAACATAGTTGTAATTCTCTCTCTGAAGGGGTGTTTTAAGGATGGGGCTGAAAGTGAGATGGGCCAGCATGTAAGAGTTGTGGAATTCTTTGGTCTGTGTATAGAAGAGGTCAGAGGACAGCCTTCATTAGAGACTATTTTGGTGTTTGACATGAGAGTTTCTCCATATTGCCATATGTTAATAAACCCACTTCAAATAATGCTCACCAAGCGTTTGCAGTTTATTTTAAAACTTGCATGACATAATCAGTGAAGTGCAGAGTACATGTAAATGAACGAGAAAACAGCAACATTCTCATTTACATTAGTTTTCATGAACGTTAAAGAAGAAGTGGATATTCCACTTTAATGTTTACTGATTAAAATAAAGACATGAAAAAAAAGTTAAGGTGGAATGTTTTCTTTTGGGTTACTTGGTGAATGAGTTTGTGCACCAGTCATCACATTATAAAAATGACTTACACAGCTTTGACTTGTCCTTATGAGGTCTTATGCATTTAAAAACACCTAATTGATAACTGAATTTGAACAAGATTAAGCAAAATATGATGATCATATTTCATAATTCTTCATAAATAAATTAAAGGTGTTGTTCCAGTGAGCTCTTACGGCACTTCACCTGTGGTCATGAGAATTTACATATTAATGATGAAGGAACTGACCTCCCAGCTCATTGTTCTTTCAGTGGGCTGGTTTCAGTCATTATCCAAATGTACTGTTTATAAGATTGGGGAAACCTGCAGTCAGCTGAGACTGAAGAAGTCACTTGGATGTGTGACGAAACGTTTCTCCCACTGAAATTACTACGCCCATATGAAAAGAATGAACCTGTTGGAATTGCACAACAAGGTTACCAAAATGTCAAAGTTCTTTGTGTATGGTTATTTAGTAAATTTATGAGAAAACAACTAACTGATTCAAAAGTTTCTCATTCGTCTTTTAACAAACATCAAGTTGATTTTCACAGAAATGTTTAATGTAAATGAACTGCTTTTTGGTGCAGCAGGAAGCATCAGACAGTCTTGCTGTAAGTCAGACTCAGAGTTTGACTTTACGCTCCTTATTTTACTGCATCTGCTTTAACTCTTTATGTGCAGGAGCTTCTGACCATGCCATGTACTCAAAGACAGAAAACTCGTGAACTTGTAACATGAGTTACAATCCAAACATGGCTCCTAGATAGCAGTACAAGAAGCTTTTCATTTTATTTATTGTTTTGTGTTGGGCATGTAAGTAGTGCGCATTCCTTAAATACATTAAAAAAATGATTTTTTTTTATAAATCCCAAGTGTTGACATTTTGTTCTATTTTCATAAAAAACAGGAAACATGAGAGATAGTTGTTACTGTTGCAGGCCTTCTGATGGGCGTGTTTTATACAGAAAAACTCCTCGGAACACATCGCTCCATTTTCATCTCTTTTTTCTTAACAAAATAATTTCATTATTGTTTATCTCCTGTTGCATTAGTTATCATCTTGTTTTCATTGTTAAAATGAATAAACAAATACATAAAAACTATAAAAGAATTTATGGTCAACAAATGTATTACTGCTGGGAATAAACTAAACTGGAGCACAAGTTTCCAAACAGCAGAATCAAAGCTGTTAATAACGAATCAACCTCTGCAAGGAAATCATCAAAGATCTAACCTGATAAAAGAAAAAAAATGATAGGAGAAAAATTATTTTGGTGAAAGTGGTTTGCAGCAGTGTTAAAGTAGGGACTGGCTGCACTATAAGGACTTCATTGGCATTATTACCTTTTACAGCAAAATAATAACGAAAAAGACAATAAAAACTTACTTTATTTTTTTTTTTAAATCTCCTTAACAATGGTTTTAAGTAAAAAAGAGAAATACGCTAAAAGATTCAATTGTAATTGTGTTAAACGTCTACAACGCATCGCTGGATGTCCATCGCTGCTACCTACAACTCTCAGGTAGACGGTGCTGATATGATCAACAATACTTTTCCTGCCATTTGTTTCACTCTGGACAACGTAACACTGAAATGTTCCAGTGTCGTCACTCGTCACATCCCTCAGAGTCAAAGACACGTCTCCGTCCTTCATCTGTCTGTCCTGCAGATCCACCCGGTTCACAAACGATGGAAGCTGGTTCAATGAAATAAACTGCTCATCCTGGTACATGAGGACATGTCCTTCCTGGAGGTCAAGTCTGAACCACTCCACAGATCTGATGGGGACACTGATATGCGGGGTTCGACATGGCAGAGTGACGTTCTGTCCAGGCTCAGCTTTGATGATTTTCCCATCTGAAAGAGAAGAAAAGTGTCCGTACACAGTGAGGAGCAAACAGAGAGATAGATGAGCTCAGCTGATCTAAAAAAATTGTAATTTGATCTTTTTGAATTGAGATATACATTATTTGGCACCCATTTCAGGATGGAAACCCAACTTATTAAAGCTAATGGAACTAGCTCTAACAAAGGTTAGATATATGTTTTTCACTACTTTCCCCAATCACTCGCCACTTGGCACTTTGTTCTTTGTTCTTCTTAAATCTACACTTGTGTTACATAACTTTCTGGCACTACTCCATAACTCTCCGAGAGCTGTTGCCAACATCAGTCATTTTCACTGGGTACTTTTTGAAAGTTTTATGACCCAAACTGTGGGAAACTACAGATACCAAACATACAGCAAATAGAAAACAATAAATCTTCCTGACAGTTTTGTCATCTTTGCTGCCAGGAATGGGCTGGTATACCTGTCAAAGAAGGGTTTTTATCACGGGTCTGGCTCATTTTGACCCAGCTTTTTCTGTTTCTTATATTTTGGTGTTTTTTTGGTGTCTAGATTATGATTTATGTTCTGCTTCTTGAGTTGTGCTGGTTTGATTTTGTATTACGGGTTATATTTTCTGTCAAGTCTGTCTCTCTCTGTCAATTCCGCATCTTTGTAAATTGTTTCTTCTTTCCTGTTTTGTTTTGATAGTTCCAGGCCTATGTAAGTGTATTCAGTTTTACCTCCCACTGTCTTGTTAGCGCTAATCTTCCCCTAGCTGTGTCTCCCTTCTGTTTTTACTCCCCTGTGTATATAAGCCCTGTGTTTTCCTTCGCTCTCTCTTGCGATGTATCCTCTACATGCTGTGTGTTTGTCTTAGCCAAATGGTCCAGCTCCTCTGTTCAGAGTTTTTGTTCTGGGTTTTTGTGAGTTTTATCTTGAGGACTTTTTTCCAGTAATAAAACTGCGCTTTGAGTTTAAGCTCCCTGTTTGAGTCCTGCTTTGGGTCCACCTTCCTGCCTGGCTGCCACACAGCCCATCATGACAGTTTTTCACAATTTTGGCAACCAGAGATGGGCAAAAGTGTCCCAGCTATATTCCCAGGTGGCCAAATTTTGTTTACTCTTATGGGTTAGAGAGAGAGAATACAAGTATATATGATTACATTGTGTATATGTGAGTATATGTCTAGTGTACACACATATATGTCATAAAAATCCACACCACACCCCGAATTGCTCTCAGGCCCTAACGAGCAAGTCTACTTGTTTGCTTCTCATCAGTGTGGTAAATAACACAGGTGAAGTGACCGGTCTGAAGAGCTGATGTCACACCAGGTCGTATTTGAGATGAATATTTTGTGTTTTTGCTTTTACGTGCAGTATGACTAAAAAATAAAGAATACTTGGACACTGCAAGCATAATGGAGAGGTTTTTAATGAGGCATGGGGCTCCCACACCAACGCAAAGCAGAGGTTGAAGCATCGCCAAATATGGTTCCAAGCCAAAGACTAGAACAGCAGCTTTCGTAGGTAGGTAGGTATCCCCGACAGAATTTGTTTCCCTGCGTCGGGAGCACATGCTGGGCTGTTCAAATCACAGAAAAACAGTATCCCACATTCTTGATTTTTAGTTCACAAACACTGCTTATAACAACTATCCTCTAACCACTATATAGAGGTTTTAGTTCTATATACAATAAAGTTACAGGAGGATCAAAATAACTATAAGGCAAAAAGTCTTTTGTCTGTTAAAATAATCCTGTCCGATTCCACGTGAGAACAATAAATATTGTAAATAAATATCATATCACTGAATGGTAATGTGGCAATCGTGGCTCAAGAGTTGGCAGTTAATCTTGTAATCGGAAGGTTGCCGGTTCGAGCCCTGTCTCGGACAGTCTCGGTCGTTGTGTCCTTGGGCAAGACACTTCACCTACCGCGTACTGGTGATGGCCAGAGGGGCCGATGGCGTGATATGGCAGCCTGGCTTCTGTCAGTATGCCCCAGGGCAGCTGTGGCTACAACTGTAGCTTGCTTTCACCAGTGTGTGAATGTGAGAGTGAATGAATAGTGGAATTGTAAAGCGCTTTGAGGGTCTCAAAAAGCGCTATAGAAATGCAATCCATAATTATTATTATTATTAGCACTAACACTGTGATCTCTTTATCTCTTAACACATGCAATAATACATCACATCTGACAGTAACCATCAAACATGTTCCACCATCTCTCAAAAGAAATATATACCAGGCTGTGTTTACAGTGTAGAAACAAAATGAGTGAGAACTAGATTGTGTAGAAATCCTGTTAGTCGATCGGAAAACCTTCACTAAACTTTGGAATACAAGAGGTGTGGCCTGGAGTTATATTTGCATGAAAAACAAAGCATATACAGTAAGGCGGGCCATCTTTTTACACTACATACATGTGAAACAGCAACTGCCATTTAAACTGTGGCAAAGTTCACATTTGTCCCTCTGTGAAAACATCTTTTAATAATTCAGGATAATCAGACTAACACAGAACATCTTTCATGTCATTTATTCATTGTGCTTCAGTAACTTACACTACTAACATGTTTTATAGAGAAACAGTAGAGACAGGAGACATGAGCTGCATCCAATCTGCAGGCTTTTCCTCTTCTGACGTAGAGGAGCCTTGCAGCACCCTAACACACTCAGAGTCACTTTCCCCTTGTGGCAAAAGAATGCAATTACATTTTTTTTAACTTCCAACTAGAAATCAGTGGAATGCTGAAACAAACTTTCCCACCGATAAGTTCTTCAAACAAATGTTATGACCCAGGGTCATTTGGGTCATACACTGAAAAAAAGGATTGGCCACCTCTTGGATTTATGTAAGCATCTGGCAAGTATTTAATACAAGTGCCTCATGCTTTAAAGTTAAGAGTAACTATATAGTGTAGAAACTACATGATATCCAGAGAGGGTAGATTAAATTGTTCATATTATGTTTGAGTGAAGTAAGTCAATAATATAGCAATGTTAAATCTCGTGACACCGCACGTGATTTTCAGTCTTGCATGCTTTGGATCGTGCATTGAGGAAGGAATCTCAGTGAGGTCGAACAGCCGCCTCTCCTTTTTTTGGTATACCGAAAAAAGCAAATTGGGTGGTTGTTATATTAAAAAAGTCTACCTTGCAATTTGAAATAAAAAATGTAATGTTTCTATCTTGAACATAATTAAATCATGAAGGATCTGTATGAAATTCAACAACTTAATTTGTTCTTGTTGAGATGACATGATGCAATCTAGTAAGAGTGGTTAGTTGCTGGACTCAAGAAATTCACAAGATCGCACGAGATTTCAAACTGCAGGAAAATCACTGGAGTTATAAGAGGCAGACAACTACACACACACCACGTGTATGCCATCGCTGTTCATTGTGGTTTAACCTGCCAAGGACAAACATGTACAGAAAACTCTGCATCAAGCCTTGAAAGGTGGTTAGTGCTGTTGCCTCACAGTAAGAAGGTCTTAGGTTCAAATCCACAATCTGGCTAGTTTGCAGTGATTTCTCTCTGGGTATTCTGGTGTCCTCCCATAGTTAAAAGTCATGCAGTTATTAGAGTTAGGTTAATTGGTGATTCTAAATTGCCCGTGAATGTAAGTGCAAAGGGTTGTTTGTCTCTATGTGATGGACTGATGAGCTGTCCAGGGTGTACCCTGCCTCGTAACTAGGGATGCACCGATACCGGTATCTGGTATCGGCCTCGATACCACATTTTCTAAAGTACTCGTACTCGTTAAAAGTCCCCCGATACCGGGGACTGATACCCCGGTCTGAGACCTGTCTATGTAAGGGGTTAATCACAGGCACCGAGTGCCGGCCCCCAGGCCCCGGTTGCTCGGAGCGGGGATAAGGCAAGGCGAGACATGTCAGCCGTGTGGAACTATTTCAAAGTGAATGAAGACGCGAAAACAAAGGCGGACTCCAAATTGTGCTCAGCGAAATTGCCCAGAGGAGGCTCAAGAGGTAGCGCATTTAACACAAGTTCAAGCACTTAAAATCCCAACACGACAACGAGTACAAAGAGTTTACCCACGCTTATTAGCACAGAGGAGCATAGCTGATGCTATAGCAGTGGGACAGAAAATAGTTGGGCATTTTAAACATTCTGCCTTAGCCTACTCCCGCCTCGAGGACATTTAGGGGCAGCTCAACCAGCCAATAAAGAGACTGCAGCAGGACGTACAGACGCGCTGGAACAGCACGTATTACATCCTCCAGTCTCTCACTGAGCAAAAGCGAGTGCTGGGGGTGTATGTGTCCGAGCATGAACTCCCTGACTATCTCACCGCTCACCAATGGGCTCTTATGGAGACGACTGTTGCCATCCTCGCCCCCTTTGAGGAACTAACTAAAAAAGTGAGCAGCTACGACGCACTAGCCTCTCTGATGTCATCCCAGCTGTGACTGTGCTAGTGAGACTTCTAAACAGAGAAACAGACGAGGACCACGGCGTCAAGACAATGAAAGCAACCTTACTGGCAGCTGTCAAGAAGCACTTCAGTGACGTCGAGACCAACCCACTGTACTTCATCTCCACCATACTTGACCCAAGATAAAGTCTGTGTGTTATAGGTATTCAATGATAAACTACAGTACTAAATGTAAGATTATTTTCCATCTGAAATATTATATATTTGTAACTAAAATACACAAATACAAATGTATGCAATATATATAATATGAAATACATTTCCCTTATTACTACCAGAAAGTCAAATGGCTGGCATTTGTCAATGAGTAAGTACTCGGTATCGGCGAGTACTGAAATGCAAGTACTCGTACTCATACTCGTACTTGTTTTCCAAAAAAGTGGTATCGGTGCATCCCTACTCGTAACCACGTCAGGGTTATTCCCCAGCCCCCTTGCAACCAGGCTAAAGATGGGAGGGTGGTCGTTGTTGTAGATCCATTCCATTTTTATGGTAACCAGACCCCTAGACTTTGTTGAACATTATGTAAAATTAAGATAACATGTAGTATTTAAGTGATCAAGTAGTACTGTGGCAAAAGTTATTGAATAGTGTTGAAATAAAATGACAAAATTGTGAAGGATTAAAATATTCCAAGAGCTCAACTTCATCTAAAAATGTTTAAATTGTGAATAAGTTGAATAAGTTGTGTTGATTTAACTCAGTTGTTTAAGTTTCTGCCAAAGCAAAATATTTGTGTCCACTATTGAATTAAGTATGCAGGGCTCGCAAAATCGCTAGCTCCAGGACGTCGGGCTAACGATTTTGCGAGCCCTGGTATGTGTGTGGTTTTATATGTATGACTCGTCCCACCACAGGATGTGATTTGGGTCTTTCTCTCTTCTCCCTCCCAGGTGTATGCACACACCTAGGAGGGTGAAGCATGTCTTCATGGAGACAGGTTCCTGCTGAGTGGTTGAACTGGATAATTACTTGGACAACAGGCTTTTAACCACCTTGCCCCTCTCTCCTGGCCTCCACCACCCAACAAACAGCCTGAGTTTCTCCTGGTAGCTTTGAGTGTTTCTGTGTGAAAAAGGTCGAAAAGTTCCTGAGTAGAAGTCAAGTTGTGTGTGGTGTTGTGAGTGCTAGACCAGACCTTTGTAAATAGTTGGAAGTAGCTTTGTGAATTAGACAACTCATATTGTTTCACTGTATTTAACACTGTAGCAGCCTTGTAGGAGTGAGAAACGTTTTCTCCTGAAAC
Organism: Oreochromis niloticus; assembly: GCF_001858045.2. Taxonomy (NCBI): domain Eukaryota; kingdom Metazoa; phylum Chordata; class Actinopteri; order Cichliformes; family Cichlidae; genus Oreochromis; species Oreochromis niloticus. The sequence goes on from NC_031967.2 coordinate 54,861,056, forward strand.
CTGGTTTCTCTTGTTTGTCACAGTAGACATTTATGTAAGCAAAGTGTTTGTTCGACTTTTATTTTGTGCAGGGAAGATTACAGAGCTTTAGAGATCTTTTGTTTGGTATTTTGCCATAGCTCACTGCCAAATAGTCAATAGTCAATAAAAGGCTGCATGGGGTTTGCAATTTGCATAGTTTTGGCTCTTTCTTGGGTGGAGTTGGAGTGGGGTGTCACACTTCACCTGCCTGTTGTGAGAGCAGACTGACTTGTTTTTAGGTATTTGAAGTGCTTGGTTCAACATGTACCCTGACTACAGTGCTTTCTATGGAAGTGTTCATTACCGCAGTTGAGAAGGATATATTTGCATATTTAAACTTCAAATAAAAAATGAAAGCAAATAAATTCAGTTTGTTACACTTTGTTTCTAAATGTGACAGTCAAACACAAAGAGGACGATGAGTTCACTCAGCAGTGAGAACATTACATGAGAAATGTTGCGACATTATGCCAAATTACATTCAATTTTATTTTGAAAAATAAATTTGAAAGCTCACCAGAGCAGATGTATTCATATACTTTCAAATTCATATATTTCAACTTCTGCTGTAAATACCTGATGTGAAATCTTATTAGACCTGCAACAACTCCACCTTTTCCCAGTCATGTTATTAAGGCAGACAAAAATTGTAAGCTCATTTTCATTCACCTGTTTAGCACACGTCAGGCCTTTGGGCATTGGGGAGATGTAGTGCTACCATTCTTACTGAAACCCCCCCATTATTTAATCATTTATTAATTGAGCGTACTTATTTACTCACCTCCATTCCACTTTTTACTTTGTTAAATTTAAGATCCCAAATTATGTTTACATACAGACATTATGTTTATTCAGCACTGTTCGCTCTTTATAATTTACCCAAGTGTAATTTTACTTAACAGGTGACTAAGATGATATTCAGTTTGTTAATTCATTAGATTTGCCTAACATGCCTAGGTTTGAATCTTTGTTGTTTTTCAGCTTTCCTGGATAGAGCAGTGGACAGTGACAGGAAAGCCGACATAGAGCAAAAGGGCAGACATGCAGCAAGGGACCGTGGATTGGACTTCTGCCCAGGCTGGCTACTCTCCTCCATGTGGCACGTGGTTGCCCGCTCACCTCACTGAGCTAAACCGGCACCCTAGGTCCAAATCTTTAAATGTGCACATATACACGCTCACTGCTTTTTAAAAATGTTATCTGACAACATCCCATGGATGTATTATTTCAACGTAGAAAGCATCTCCAAAGCCTGCATTCATAAACCTTTATAACAGGATTAATTAAATGGTCTGTATTTGTATAGCGCTTTACTTAGTCCCTAAGGGACGCCAAGGCGCTTTACACATTCAGTCATTCATCCACCCATTCGTGATGGCACGCTACATTGTAGCCACAGCTGCCCTGGGGCGCACTGACAGAGGCAAGGCTGCCGGACACTGGCACCACCGGGCCCTCTGACCACCACCAGTAGGCAACGGGTGAAGTGTCTTGCCCAAGGACACAACAAAGCTGTCAGAGGCAGGGCTCGAACCGGCAACCATCTGATTACAAAACGAACTGCCAACTCTTGAGCCACGATCGCCCACAATTAAACTGTGATCAGTGCAGTCAGTGCCACGGATCACATATTGACTGATTACAGTGACAGGTGCTGCAATCTCTACAGAGGTTCAAAGACAGAAAATGAATAAAAATAAAACAGTAGAAATGAAACAGGAGTAGCAGGAAGCATCAGAGAGAAAACTCTGTAAACTTCTAACATGAGTGACAATCCAAACATTCTCCTAGTTATGAAGGCAAGTTCAGTCTCACCTGTAGAGGCAAACAGGAGGCAGACAGAGAGTAGAATCCAGCAGAGAGACGCAGATGTCCCAGCAGGCATTTTATTCACTTCTGCTCAACTAATTTCCAAATAAACGATTTCCAATCGTTTTGTTTTTCCCAAGAAGGACAGAACAACCGTGATTCAAACCTGACAAGACTAAGTGTCAGTGTGACATCAGGTGAGTGTTTTTGTTTTTTGTTTTTTGTTTTTTGTTTTCTGGCAGCTCTCTCTGTCTCTTGGTGAGGGATTGGTTAATGTTCACTGTGAAGTTTGTGGCGGTTCCAAAAACCGTGCCAAATCTAATGACGCACCTACAAACAAACATCAGGGAGTTTCCATAGTGAGGTGAGACTGGTATTCATTTGCTTTTATATGTTGAGGGTATTTACCCACATGTAGTCATTACATTTTCCAATAAGATTATGATTTTGCTAGAGATTGCATGTGTGTCATTTTTTTCTCTTGTCATGTGAAGATTTTTTAAGAAGGAAGTACAATAAAAATATTTGTCGTTTAAAAAAATGTATTTGCTTCAACAGTTGAAATTACAAGTTACAGCGCTGGACCTTGATGTGAACACAACAGCCTGCCTCACATCACCTCTGAATGTGATCCTACTACTAAATCTATATATCTGGTTCGGGACCCAGAAAATATCTTTCTAACCATTATCAGTGTGTAAGCATGTAGCAAAACCCTCTGCACTACTATGTCAACAAACAATGTTTCAGTGTAGACATACCACTGAATGAGGCTTTTGAGGCTAAAAACTTAAAACTCTTTTCTGAGCACAGTGCATTGTGTATATATAAATAACAAAAACAGCTTCATTTAATCATTTTCAATCCTGTCACTCTCTGTAAATACAATGGCTCAAGTAGTGTTGATTTCATTTTTTTCTTTAATTTACAGGGGTGTGAAGTGCATTTCATATTTTCATGTTCATGTCTTTAGTAGGCCTGGTGGAGAGTCATGATGGTTGCCATGTACCAAAAATTGTAATTGTTTGACAGCACTAATATATATTATACGTATTACCTATTAGTATAAAGGTTTTTTAAAAAGTTGTATTTCACAGGATAGAACCTTTGCTAAGAGATTGTGAAGAAAACTATTCAAATTCT